>NW_011320684.1:0-491 GCF_000146605.3 Meleagris gallopavo | reverse complement strand
ACAAGATGGAAGCCAAAAATGGTGTTGGGTACCTGAGCCTTCTCTGGTGGTAAGCAACATGGTGCACAGAGTGCAGCCATGTGCTCCGAGCAAGGAGCACAGGTTTGTGCAAGAGGCCCGGATGCAGGGCAGTGCCTTCATGACTGTATTGTGTCCAACAGGTGGCAGCAGAGCTGCGGTGCTCCCAAGTGCTGTAACAACTGCACGGAGAGATGTGTTGGTCTCGGTGGAAACAGCAAGGAAGTGGAATGTGCATTTCCCGGCATGCCCCGGAACCTCACTTTGCTGACTGGTCATTGTCTGCCCAGCAGGTAAGGGCGATGCACACCCGCCGGCGTTTACCCATTCCAGAGCCCGGCACAATAGGGTTCCCCCAGAGCTCTGAATTGCGCTTCATGGTGCCCAGAAGGCTGCCTATCCTCTTTCGTTCTGTGTCTTGCTTGTCTCTGGTCTTGCACTGTTTTCACTATTACATTCTCTTGTCCTCCGAT
>NW_011320683.1:0-440 GCF_000146605.3 Meleagris gallopavo | reverse complement strand
TCGCCCCTAACTAACCAACCCTAAACCTCCCCTCGTCTCACTTGAAAACCATTTCCCCTTGTCCTATCGCTATCCACCCTCCTAAACAGCCGTTGCCCCCTCCTGCTTATGCGCTCCCTTCGAGTCTTGGAAGGCTGTCATGAGCTATCTCCAGAGCTTTCTCTTCTCCCACACAACAATCCCAGTTCCCTCAACATTTCTTTCTAAGAGAGGTGCTCCAGCCCTCTGATCATCTTCGTGGCCCTTCTCTGGACCTGCTCCAAAAGCTCCACATCATTCCCGTGCTGGAGCCCCAGGCCTGGACGCAGTGCTGCACATGGGGCCCCACACCAGAGCCGAGTCGAGGGGGACAATCACCTCCCTCTCCCTGCTGGTCGCTCCTCTTTGAATGCAGCCCAGGATCTAGTTGGCCTTCTGGGCTGCAAGTGCACGACGACTGG
>NW_011320682.1:0-460 GCF_000146605.3 Meleagris gallopavo | reverse complement strand
TGCTGTGCTGTGCCAATAACTAAAGTAGCATCACAACTGTCCATGCTGTCCTTTGTTCATGTCATTACCTGACCCACTGCCGGACCTCGTGTGCCACTTGGCGTTGGCAGACAGCCATGGGTCGTGTGGGAATGGCTTTGGACTCCAAGAGTGGGGCTGCAACATCGCTGCGTTTCCACTCTCAGCACTGCTTCACTCCTCCAGAGCCAGGGCCACAGACAAAGCAGCCGTCAGTCAGTCAGCTGGAAAAGCATCCCGGTACTCTGCAAGGGGACAGAGTGCTCTGCTCTGACAGCTTCCCTCAGCAGCCCTGCACTGAAATGCTTTGTGGGCTTCCTTCCAGCAAGCTGCTGAGGACAGAGGCAGTCACATCAGCTGCCTCCGCATTAACTGGGAGATGATTTTATGTTCATCCCTGGTCAACACAACAGAGGCTGCTTTCTTTTAACATCTTTATTAC
>NW_011320681.1:0-474 GCF_000146605.3 Meleagris gallopavo | reverse complement strand
CACAACTGTCCATGCTGTCCTTTGTCATGTCATTACCTGACCCACTGCCGGACCTCGTGTGCCACTTGGCGTTGGCAGACAGCCATGGGTCGGTGTGGGAATGGCTTTGGACTCCAAGAGCGGGGCTGCAACATCGCTGCGTTTCCACTCTCAGCACTGCTTCACTCCTCCAGAGCCAGGGCCACAGACAAAGCAGCCGTCAGTCAGTCAGCTGGAAAAGCATCCCGGTACTCTGCAAGGGGACAGAGTGCTCTGCTCTGACAGCTTCCCTCAGCAGCCCTGCACTGAAATGCTTTGTGGGCTTCCTTCCAGCAAGCTGCTGAGGACAGAGGCAGTCACATCAGCTGCCTCTGCATTAACTGGGAGATGATTTTATGTTCATCCCTGGTCAACACAACAGGGGCTGCTTTCTTTAACGTCTTTATTACACCTTCTTAGCTGAGTATAACTTTTCTAAAACAATTCGCAGCACTA
>NW_011320680.1:0-490 GCF_000146605.3 Meleagris gallopavo | reverse complement strand
GAAGTGAGTCCATCTGATCCTACCGTTCTGAATTTCCTTGGTGGCCAAAAGAAACACTTCTCGGGCACTGATCCTCTTTTAGAGTAGACACACTCATTCCCTAGAATCAGATGTACAACACCAGTGAAGTTAACTTATTTGTGAGCTCGGATACCTTACATCACCAGCATGGATGGAGAACAAAAATGTCCTTCAAACTGGCGGATCCAGGAGACAGAATAAAAGCAAACACACCCTTCTGCTTTCTCGTGTGTCCCGAAATGCTGAGTGTGTCAGCTACGGCCATGCTACTCTGCTGCTCCGCTGGTCTTTGACATCTAACATTAAAAAGAAACTGCTCTTGCTTCTCGTCAGAGGGAACTTATTTTTCTAGGCCTTAAACTTTCACTAGGTGAAAGACCTGTTTCCTACTTCTTCCTTAGGATGGAAAGTCTCCCTCAGAGATACTCCCTCAACATGCAATCCTTAATTCTGCCGTAGCGCTGGGTTT
>NW_011320679.1:0-722 GCF_000146605.3 Meleagris gallopavo | reverse complement strand
GAGCCAGGCTCACCTTGAAAGGGCCAGCACATCCACCATGTCTCTGGCAACCTGTGCCACTGCCTCAGCACCCTCACTGTACAAGACATTTCCTTAGATTTCACCTCCATTTCCCTTGTTCTTTCCTTGAGGGTATTTGAAAGGCTGTTACCAGGTTCCCTTGGAGCCTTCACTTCTCCAGGAGGCTGAACAGCCCAGCTCTCCTTGCTTGCAGGAGAGGGGTTCCATCCTTGGGTTCGTGTTTGTGGCTGTACTCTGGATGCACTCGCACAGCTCCATGTCTCCCTGCACTGAGGACTCCACATCTGGACGCAGCACTGCAGGTGAGGCCTGACCAGCGCAGAGCAGAGGGATGGGGATCTCCTCCCTTGGCCCGCTGACTGCGCATCTTTGGATGCAGCCCAGGATACGGTTGGCTTTCTGGGCTGGAAGGGCCCACTGCTGGCTTGTGTCCAGCTCCCACCCACCAGTACTCCCGGGCCTTATGGAGCAGGACTACGCTCAGTCCTTTCATCCCCTAGCATGTTTTGGTGGTGGGTGTTCCCTCATCCCAGCTACTGACCCTGCACTTGGATTTGTGGCCACTGCTCAGCCTGTTGAGGTCTCTGTGGATGGCATCCCGTCCCTCTGCTGTGTCACTGCACCCCACAGCTTGGTGTCCTTAGGGTGCACTCAACCCCACTGTTGATGTCCCTGATGAAGGGGAAACCCAGATGCTTGTA
>NW_011320678.1:0-493 GCF_000146605.3 Meleagris gallopavo | reverse complement strand
CTCACCTCTGTGCTGGTCACGGATCATGGAGCAGATCATCCTGGAAGTGACTCTCAAGCACACATTCCAGTGCGTCACCACCCTGGGCGTGAAAAGCCTGCCTCCTAATAACCAACCTAAACCTCCCCTGTCTCACTTGAAAACCATTTCCCCCTTGTCCTATCGCTATCCACCCTCCTAAACAGCCGTTGCCCCCTCCTGCTTATGCGCTCCCTTCGAGTCTTGGAAGGCTGTCATGAGCTATCTCCAGAGCTTTCTCTTCTCCCACAGAAACAATCCCAGTTCCCTCAACATTTCTTTCTAAGAGAGGTGCTCCAGCCCTCTGATCATCTTCGTGGCCCTTCTCTGGACCTGCTCCAAAAGCTCCACATCATTCCCGTGCTGGAGCCCCAGGCCTGGACGCAGTGCTGCACATGGGGCCGCACACCAGAGCCGAGTCGAGGGGGACAATCACCTCCCTCTCCCTGCTGGTCGCTCCTCTTTGAATGCAGCC
>NW_011320677.1:0-477 GCF_000146605.3 Meleagris gallopavo | reverse complement strand
ATTTCATTTTGCAGCCTGATGGAGTTGAAGGATTGCCTGGGCTCCTCCAGTCAGTGGTGTGAGATGTGTCCAGCAGGTAATGAACATCATGCACCCCCCATGTTGGTGCGCTGCTTGTATGCAGGTAGGTTTGCGATGTGATCCGACTCCCCCCATGCTGACCATCCACAGCTAGATCAAGTTGCTCAGAGTCTGAGCCAGGCTCACCTTGAAAGGGCCAGCACATCCACCATGTCTCTGGCAACCTGTGCCACTGCCTCAGCACCCTCACTGTACAAGACATTTTCCTTAGATTTCACCTCCATTTTCCCTTGTTCTTTCCTTTAGGTATTGAAAGGCTGTTACCAGGTTCCCTTGGAGCCTTCACTTCTCCAGGAGGCTGAACAGCCCAGCTCTCCTTGCTTACAGGAGAGGGGTTCCATCCTTGGGTTCGTGTTTGTGGCTGTACTCTGGATGCACTCGCACAGCTCCATGTCT
>NW_011320676.1:0-450 GCF_000146605.3 Meleagris gallopavo | reverse complement strand
GCTACTAACATATATGGTATTTCTACTTTTCTACATCGGCTATTCTAAGGACAAGTTACAAATACAAATACATTGTGCTCTACTTCATCAGATCGATTCCCCCTTTTCAATATCTAATGCAGAAACAACGTTCTATTCCTATAGTAGAGGTGAGACAACTCTCTGGGCAGCAAACTGCAGCTCCTTCTGGAGAAACTTGTGAAGAAGAGCCAGACCCAGGGGGTTAGGATGAAAGACTGAAGTGGACATTTAGTATAAGTGTCTATGTGTGAGCTCATAGTCTTGTGAAAATGCTCTGTGTAAGGTATGTGATCAAGTAACTTTCTTCTAGAGCCAATTGGCAAACACCTACTGATTCAAATTGTTTGGTCAAATTAATTTAAATTAAGATTTTGTCTGTGGAAGTTTATTTCTCTAAGAAATGGATCAAGTTACTATCACTTGCCTTCA
>NW_011320674.1:0-514 GCF_000146605.3 Meleagris gallopavo | reverse complement strand
CAAAGATCCCGTGCGCATCACCTTCATAGAGGAGGCTCGCACCAAGGGAGCCTTCCCAGAAAGGAAAGGCGGCAAACCACCACAGCAAGATCTGCTGGGGAAGGGTGGGAGGCCGTGAGGCACGGTGGCTCACACTCCCTGGTCTGTTTCGTCCCTCTGATTATGACTGCTGACTGGTAGTTCAGGCCGGCAGCCATGAAGTCGCTGATTGAAGCCTGTGGGCTGTCAAACGGGACTTTGGGGCACTGGCGTGGTGTCACGGCTCCAGCCCGGTGCAGCCCGGTGCTGTGACTAAGGGGGTGGAGGGACAAACGAACCCGTGAACCAGGAAAGGGGGAAGAGAGGTAGTGAAAAGGTAGGGAGATGGGCCTAACAACAAAACAGCGGCAACGAGCTCAGGGAGAAAATACTACTTTTCTAAGTATGACGGCGGAATGCAAGATTCAGAAAACAGATGAGGTTTTCCAAAAGCAAGTGTCGAGTCTTGCACCTTGGAAGGAATAGCCGCAAGTAT
>NW_011320673.1:0-374 GCF_000146605.3 Meleagris gallopavo | reverse complement strand
GCTGAGGGAAAAACAGGGGCCCAGCTTGCTTGACACCTTCTGCACGGGCTCCTATCTGCACGTGGAGAAAAAGCGCGCTCTGGCTCCAGGACCAGGTGAAAGCAGCCTGGAGGCATCTGCCTCAGTCGCGTGACTGCCGCCTGGAGCTGCTGCCTCCCACCGCTCATGCAAGATCCGGCTGACCACCCCCTCCAACTGCACCTTCACCATCGAGATGACTCTTGGGGTGCAGCTTGATGAATCGGACACATTCCTGAGCATTGAGTAGGCTCAGGATACGTTGCTGTGATCTTTTCTGTTTCCCTCTTTCAAAGTATGCCATTCTCTTACTTAAATAAATTGGATACCATTGTTAACACCAGCGCTCCTCGTGT
>NW_011320672.1:0-444 GCF_000146605.3 Meleagris gallopavo | reverse complement strand
TTCCTTCTCTCTCATGCCATTTTATACTATTCCTACTTTCACCTGGAGCTTGAGCCTCCCAAGTCAAGTATACCTTAGTCCTGCAAACTTTACCTGAAAACATGTGAGGTGGAAAGCCTTGGCTCGGGGTGGCCCAAGAAAACAGGATAGCTTATCTGTTCCAATAGGATCATCAAGTCCCCCATCCCTGCAGGGCGGCCATGGAATTTGGCCACGGGAACCCACCCTGCTCCACACTCCACGCTTTCTTAGAGCCAGCGTGCCGGGCTCCCCTGGTGCTCGCCGGCACCTCAGCTCGCAGGTCACGTTGCGTAGGGAACTGAGGGAAGGCTCGACCTTCTCTCAAGAGGCGGACATTTCAGCCAGTCACCTCCAGGAAAATGCTCCCTGGCCTGCGGACATTTCTGCGAGGCAGATGTGATGGGAGAGACGAAGGAATTTAGG
>NW_011320671.1:0-476 GCF_000146605.3 Meleagris gallopavo | reverse complement strand
CGTGCATCCAAAGATGCGCAGTCAGCGGGCGAAGGGAGGAGATCCCCATCCCTCTGCTCTGCGCTGGTCAGGCCTCACCTGCAGTGCTGCGTCCAGATGTGGAGTCCTCAGTGCAGGGAGACATGGAGCTGTGCGAGTGCATCCAGAGTACAGCCACAAACACGAACCCAAGGATGGAACCCCTCTCCTGTAAGCAAGGAGAGCTGGGCTGTTCAGCCTCCTGGAGAAGTGAAGGCTCCAAGGGAACCTGGTAACAGCCTTTCAATACCTAAAGGAAAGAACAAGGGAAAATGGAGGTGAAATCTAAGGAAAATGTCTTGTACAGTGAGGGTGCTGAGGCAGTGGCACAGGTTGCCAGAGACATGGTGGATGTGCTGGCCCTTTCAAGGTGAGCCTGGCTCAGACTCTGAGCAACTTGATCTAGCTGTGGATGGTCAGCATGGGGGAGTCGGATCACATCGCAAACCTACCTGCAT
>NW_011320670.1:0-653 GCF_000146605.3 Meleagris gallopavo | reverse complement strand
ACACCATTTTTGCTTCCATCTTGTCTGAGAACTGCTCAGGATGCACAGCCCTCATCTTTGCTTTGGTTTGGTGAGGTGGGGACTGCCATTGCTTCCTCAGTCCCACACACCCCTTCCCATCCCACACTGCGATGGCAGATCAGGTTCTGGACCACCTGAGGACCCAAACAGCCAGGAGTCCTTGGGTCCTGACGAGATGAGTCCCAGAGTTCCGAGGGAATTCACCGCTGCAGTCACCGAGCCACTCTCCACGGTATTTCAGAAGTCGAGGCAGTCAGGTCAAGTCCCTGCTGAGGAGAAAAAAGGTGACAGCACACCTCTTAGGAAGGATAGAAAGTGTGACGCGGGGAACTACCAGCATGTCAGTCTCACCTCTGTGCTGGTCACGGATCATGGAGCAGATCATCCTGCAAGTGACTCTCAAGCACACATTCCAGTGTGTCACCACCCTGTGCGTGAAAAGCTGCCTCCTAAACCTCCCCTGTCTCACTTCAAAACCATTTCCCCTTGTCCTATCGCTATCCACCCTCCTAAACAGCCGTTGCCCCCTCCTGCTTATGCGCTCCCTTTGAGTCTTGGAAGGCTGTCATGAGCTATCTCCAGAGCTTTCTCTTCTCCCACAGAAACAATCCCAGTTCCCCTCAACATTTCTT
>NW_011320669.1:0-495 GCF_000146605.3 Meleagris gallopavo | reverse complement strand
CATGTGACAGCATCATACGAAGGGCCACCAAGTTGGTCGAGCACGACCTCCCCTTGGTGAACCCATGCTGACTACTCCTGATAACCTCCTTATCTCCCAGTTGTCTGGAGATGGTATCCAGCACAAGCTGTTCCATCACCTTTCCAGGGACGGAGGTGAGGCTGACAGGCCTATAAATTACCCGGATCTTCCTTCTTGCCCTTTTTGAAGACTGGAGTGACATTGGCTATCCTCCAGTCTTCTATCCTCCAGGCTATCCTTCAGGGACCTCCCCTGTTGTTCAAGACCTCTCAAAAATGATGGAGAGCAGTTCGGCAATGACCTCCGCCAGCTCCCTCAGCACACGTGGATGCACCCCATCAGGTCCCATGGACTTGTGGACCTTAGTACTGCCTAGGCGCTCACGCACGTCCTCTATCCTGACTAAAGGGAAGTCTCCCATTCCCCAGACCCTCTCACTAACCTCCAGGGTGTGGGATTCCTGCGGGAGAGCCT
>NW_011320668.1:0-513 GCF_000146605.3 Meleagris gallopavo | reverse complement strand
AGAGGGGCCCTGCCTGCCCGCGGCGCTGGAGAGCCCCTGCCCGCCCCTTCCACCCCTTCCAGCCGCAGGCAGACCCCCAGCTGCTCTCTGCCCGGCAGTGGGGAGCCGCACGCAGGGACACGGGGCTCTCACCTGGCTCCCCAGAGTTGGGGGCCTCCTCCTTCTGTTCAGACATCATCGGCATTGACGGCAAGAAACAAGAGAGTCAAGAGAGTCCCTCCTCTCTCCGCGCCTCACCAGGCCGCAATGAGCACAGCCCCAGCCCGGCAGCCTTTGCTCTGCTCCCGGCCCCGCGGGTCACAATGGCCACCACTGTGACATCACGGTGACATCACGGTCGCCCCCTCACTGAGGGCTGAGGGCGCGGCACCCATGCGGGAGGGCGGCGGCTCCTGTGGCAGCGCAGGGCGAGGAGCCCGGTGCTGCCATCAGCAGGGAGCAAGGATGGCCTCCCTCAGGCCTTTTGTGCCGTGCCCGTGCTTGGACATCGCAGCAGAGTCTAATAAAGGGTCT
>NW_011320667.1:0-582 GCF_000146605.3 Meleagris gallopavo | reverse complement strand
GACCGCAAAGCCCCTGGGAACGTAGCTCTTCTTCTCCTCTGGACAGGCACCCGGAACTTGAGCATCAGCAGTCAAACCCCCAGTGCATTGCATGATGTTATGATGTGGAATACTGATAATGAAAAATGATGAAACCATGACAGGATGCAGCCCAGGATACGGTTGGCTTTCTGGGCTGGAAGGACCCATTGCTGGCTTGTGTCCAGCTCCCACCCACCAGTACTCCCAGGCCTTATGGAGCAGGACTACGCTCAGTCCTTTCATCCCCTAGCATGTTTTGGTGGTGGGTGTTCCCTCATCCCAGCTACTGACCCTGCACTTGGATTTGTGGCCACTGCTCAGCCTGTTGAGGTCTCTGTGGATGGCATCCCGTCCCTCTGCTGTGTCACTGCACCCCACAGCTTGGTGTCCTTAGGGTGCACTCAACCCCACTGTTGATGTCCCTGATGAAGGGGAAACCCAGATGCTTGTACCAACTGGGCGTAGAAGCCCTTGGGAGCAGCCCTGCGGAGGACTCGGGGATCCTGGTGGACAAAGAGCTGGACATAAGCCAGTAGTGTGCACTTGCAGCCCAGAAGGCCA
>NW_011320666.1:0-522 GCF_000146605.3 Meleagris gallopavo | reverse complement strand
TTATTTTTTGCCTCTTCATTTAAAAAACAAACCTGACAGAGCACAAGGCACGTATAACTCTACTTATATGTATGCCTTAAGAACAGGCATCGCTGACAGAAGGGCACACAGGACACCTGGCAGTCCTAACATCTTTAAACAGTCTTACAGACATTTCCCAAGGTAACAAGTGACAGCCCACAAGTCCAGTGCCATTAAGCATGTACAGTTTAAAACCCAGCACACACCAGATTTCCAAGCTCCTGTGATACTGCTGGGCTGCAGTTTACTTCAGTGCAGAGCTGCAGTCACATCCTGCTAAGCAACAGGCCCCCTCATCCCCAGTGCTGAGTCTCACTGCAAGCAGTGGGTAACATGAGCAGTGCTCATAGAAACCAGGCGCAAGAATTTGATAGGAAAGGCAAACTATTACTCAGTTGTGAACTGGCTGGTCCCTTCCATGCCTGACCATTTCATATACTAACGAGGCCAGTCAGCATCCCCCTAAGCTTTTCACTACCCAGATCTTGCCTCCAAGATACA
>NW_011320665.1:0-477 GCF_000146605.3 Meleagris gallopavo | reverse complement strand
GCTTGTATGCAGGTAGGTTTGCGATGTGATCCGACTCCCCCATGCTGACCATCCACAGCTAGATCAAGTTGCTCAGAGTCTGAGCCAGGCTCACCTTGAAAGGGCCAGCACATCCACCATGTCTCTGGCAACCTGTGCCACTGCCTCAGCACCCTCACTGTACAAGACATTTTCCTTAGATTTCACCTCCATTTTCCCTTGTTCTTTCCTTTAGGTATTGAAAGGCTGTTACCAGGTTCCCTTGGAGCCTTCACTTCTCCAGGCGGCTGAACAGCCCAGCTCTCCTTGCTTACAGGAGAGGGGTTCCATCCTTGGGTTCGTGTTTGTGGCTGTACTCTGGATGCACTCGCACAGCTCCATGTCTCCCTGCACTGAGGACTCCGCATCTGGATGCAGCACTGCCGGTGAGGCCTCACCAGCGCAGAGCAGAGGGATGGGGATCTCCTCCCTTCGCCCTCTGACTGCGCATCTTTGGAT
>NW_011320664.1:0-458 GCF_000146605.3 Meleagris gallopavo | reverse complement strand
TTGTCCTATCGCTATCCACCCTCCTAAACAGCCGTTGCCCCCTCCTGCTTATGCGCTCCCTTCGAGTCTTGGAAGGCTGTCATGAGCTATCTCCAGAGCTTTCTCTTCTCCCACAGAAACAATCCCAGTTCCCTCAACATTTCTTTCTAAGACAGGAGCTCCAGCCCTCTGATCATCTTCGTGGCCCTTCTCTGGACCTGCTCCAAAAGCTCCACATCATTCCCGTGCTGGAGCCCCAGGCCTGGACGCAGTGCTGCACATGGGGCCGCACCAGAGCCGAGTCGAGGGGGACAATCACCTCCCTCTCCCTGCTGGTCGCTCCTCTTTGAATGCAGCCCAGGATCTAGTTGGCCTTCTGGGCTGCAAGTGCACACTACTGGCTTATGTCCAGCTCTTTGTCCACCAGGATCCCCGAGTCCTCCGCAGGGCTGCTCCCAAGGGCTTCTACGCCCAGTTTG
>NW_011320663.1:0-516 GCF_000146605.3 Meleagris gallopavo | reverse complement strand
GTTTCTGTATAAAATAAGGCCATTCCCTTGTAACTTGAATGTGCAGGAAGTTGGTTTTAAAAGTAGAAGGCAGATGCTCTCCTTAATTCGGAACACTGGTCTGTGTCAGACACCTTGTCTACAGTGATAGTTCTTCAGCGTTCTAGATGTCTGTGACATTCTGAAAGCATTGTCTTCTAAGGAATATGATCAAAAGTCCATAAAATCCAAAGAAGGGATTCACTGGACAAGATTCTAAGAGCAGGAAACTGGAAAAATGAAAGCACATTTAAAAAGAAACCTACTGTAAAAGTTGCTGAGGTATAACAGCAAAATGTTATGCGTTGATTCTGGCATGAATTACTTAGAGAAGGCTGGAAAACCTTCACAGTGCCTTTTTTATTTGACTCACATGCCTTTCTATATTTGGCTCAGCCATTAGAGAAGATTGAACATCCCTGAGATTGTCTGTGTTTTCCTGGTGCTGAAGTGTCCAAATTTTGGAAATGTGCAAAATCAGCCTCAATATGCAATGGC
>NW_011320662.1:0-356 GCF_000146605.3 Meleagris gallopavo | reverse complement strand
GGTTAAAGATGTGGATTGAAAAAAGTCTCAGCCAAAAACATTTCTGAGGAATGTTTAACTTTATTTATGTATTTCTTTTCCTTCCCAAGAAAGCACGATCTCACTTCTACAGCAAAACTGATGTGTCCTTATCTTGCTGGAGAAAAGGGGCCTCTTACCATGGCACAAAGCTGCTAGAGTTTCCCAGGATGCATGAACAACATTTTCTCCACTTTTCCAGTCTTTCCACTTTAGCACTTTGGAGTTAATGCTTTGGGGTTTGGGCAGAACTCCTGGCTTACCCTAATGTACCCAGTTCAGCAAAGAGTGCATTTGAGAGATGCCTTCGTCATATACTTTGTGACACAGTCTGCAGA
>NW_011320661.1:0-761 GCF_000146605.3 Meleagris gallopavo | reverse complement strand
AAAGGATAGCAACTGCCATGATAATGCTATGTTTTTTCTGTTAAACTTGCTTTCCATTTGATTTTACCCAGTTCTTCTGTACCTTTCCACTTTCCTACGTTTTTTAAACAGCGCTGATAGCAGGAATAGTTAATTTAGCTATTAATTTTAAATTAATGTAATTTAATCATTACTTTTTGAGAAGAGCCTGGCTCGTGCGTTACCTAAACACAGTGATTTGCTTGGAATTACTTTTCATGTGACTTTATTCCCAGCTGTGTAACTTTTGATTCTTTGTACTGCTTTAGTTTTTCCTACAGCCTCACCCAGATTCACACTGCATTTGTTTCAACATCTCTTATTTTCTTGTTCAAGTTGGAAAACAGAATTTTTGTGCCCTAACAATTTAAATTCTTCTCATCCCTTCTTCACTGATGGGGCCGTATTTTGCTGGCAACATTTCTCACTCCTTTGAACCACTTTTATCACTATATTTTCCTTTGCAATGCTTTGTGCTGCCTTTGGTTGTTGTTCTAATAGACCGAGAAGACTTGTTAACGTACTTGTATGCCTTACTGCCAACACTGGATTTTGTTCTCTGGGTTTTTACCAAAACCTTTCTGATTTTGGTTTACTGTTTCGTTTCCATAGATTTTCAAACCTCTGAGCTGCATCGTCTCTTTCAAAGGCACTGTCTCTTTCATCTATGTCTCTCATTACACCATGCACAACATATAAGGTGATTTCTGCCTCAAAACTCAGGTGGAAAAAGAGTCAATTTG
>NW_011320660.1:0-467 GCF_000146605.3 Meleagris gallopavo | reverse complement strand
TGGGGAGGTGTGTGGGCAGCTGGGGAAGGCTTCCTGGGTGCTTCTGGCATCACCAGTGCAGAAGGGGGGATATTTGGCTCCAGTTCTGCCACTGATCCTCTCCTAGGCAAGTTTCCTTAGGACCATGCTGCCCATGCCTCCAGTGCCCTGCTCAAGCTCTGTGCAGCGCGGTTGTTTCAGGCATAGGAATGACTTTGCTGTCCAGGAGACATCAGCTCGAGGTTACCTCTGTGGGGCTGCCCTGCAATGCTGCCACAAGCCCCGAGATGGGCACAACTCCCTTGTGCCTTTTCTGAAATGTGGGAGCCCTTGCTCCTATCCTGTGCTCTTTTCATTCCTGGTCTCTTTGCGCTGTCACAGCGCTCTCAAATCCTTGCATTTGTGCAGAGCTGAAGGTCTGTTCTGGACTCAGGGCAGTGATGTGGTTCAACATGGAAGGTGGCTGAGGTGCGGCGTTGGGTGAGGGG
>NW_011320659.1:0-459 GCF_000146605.3 Meleagris gallopavo | reverse complement strand
CTTGTCTCTTCTGACCTGTGTGCCTGTAGATTTCCCTCTTGTTGTTTTCCACATTCCTCGCCGAGTTCACGTTCCACCTCTGTGCCTTGGCTTTCCTAATCCCATCTCTGCAAGTCCAGACAGCATCCCTGTATTCTTCCCAGGTGATGCGCCCTTGCTTCCATTGTCTGTATTTGCCTTTCTTTTCCCCTGCTTTGACCATCAGGTGCTTGCCAAGCCTTGCCGCTTTCCTACCTCCCCTGCCTGCTTCCTTATTCTGAGGGATGGAAAGCTCTCGCTCTCAGAAAGGCATCTGTAAAGAATAGCCAGCTTTGCTCCCCTACCTTGTCTCTAAGGACTTCTCCAGGAGTCTCCAAGATTGCTTACAGCTCACCGTGCTGTCTTGACAGCAGATATTCAGGCGATTGAAATGTCCCATTACGATGAGAGCCTGCGAGCATGAAGGTTCTCGTAGCTGAT
>NW_011320657.1:0-430 GCF_000146605.3 Meleagris gallopavo | reverse complement strand
GGAGCACCGCAGCTCTGCTGCCACCTGTTGGACACAATACAGTCATGAAGGCACTGCCCTGCATCCGGGCCTCCTTGCACAAACCTGTGCTCCTTGCTCGGAGCACATGGCTGCACTCTGTGCACCATGTTGCTTACCACCAGAGAAGGCTCAGCTACCCAACACCATTTTTGGCTTCCATCTTGTCTGAGAACTGCTCATTATGCACAGCCCTCATCTTTGCTTTGCTTTGGTGAGGTGGGGACTGCCATTGCTTCCTCAGTCCCACACACCCCTTCCCATCCCACACTGCCATGGCAGATCAGGTTCTGGACCACCTGAGGACCCAAACAGCCAGGAGTCTTTGGGTCCTGACGAGATGAGTCCCAGAGTTCCGAGGGAATTCACCGCTGCAGTCACCGAGCCACTCTCCATGGTATTTCAGAAGTCG
>NW_011320655.1:0-487 GCF_000146605.3 Meleagris gallopavo | reverse complement strand
GAAAGGGCCAGCACATCCACCATGTCTCTGGCAACCCTGTGCCACTGCCTCAGCACCCTCACTGTACAAGACATTTTCCTTAGATTTCACCTCCATTTTCCCTTGTTCTTTCCTTTAGGTATTGAAAGGCTGTTACCAGGTTCCCTTGGAGCCTTCACTTCTCCAGGAGGCTGAACAGCCCAGCTCTCCTTGCTTACAGGAGAGGGGTTCCATCCTTGGGTTCGTGTTTGTGGCTGTACTCTGGATGCACTCGCACAGCTCCATGTCTCCCTGCACTGAGGACTCCACATCTGGACGCAGCACTGCAGGTGAGGCCTGACCAGCGCAGAGCAGAGGGATGGGGATCTCCTCCCTTCGCCCGCTGACTGCGCATCTTTGGATGCAGCCCAGGATACGGTTGGCTTTCTGGGCTGGAAGGGCCCACTGCTGGCTTGTGTCCAGCTCCCACCCACCAGTACTCCCAGGCCTTATGGAGCAGGACTACGCT
>NW_011320653.1:0-527 GCF_000146605.3 Meleagris gallopavo | reverse complement strand
CCATCAGTCCCATGCAGACCATCGCCGGGTGTTACACATGATCTGACAGTAACACTGGAACGTTTTGATGACATTTCATCCTTCCGGTGATCCTGAAGGCTCAAAGACTCACGGGGAGAAATACAGATGTTTCAGAGGTAGCAAGAGGGGAAGGTCTGCCCTCCAGGGCAAAATACAGGCCGTGTTTCTATCCTGGGTCAACAGTTCCGCTTGTACAGGGGCACGTCCTGGCCGCCTGTACCACATTTTCCGGCCGGATGGTTGCGGCTGCATCATAATATCAGGCAGCAAAGGAGGTGTCCTGATCTGCCATAGGGACATGATGGGAGTCCCTTTAGCAATGAAAATCGGAGTGTTGACCACCGCGCCAGTAGGCCACGTACCTATTACTGGAGGGACTCCTGAGCCTCCCACCTCCAACAATCTCCCCCAAGGTGCAAGTAGGCCACACCACTTGGGTCCTACCTGCACCTTCCATGGCCATTTTATTCTGTGGGTGCCAGGCTCTAACTTCTCAGGGGCAGGGA
>NW_011320651.1:0-488 GCF_000146605.3 Meleagris gallopavo | reverse complement strand
GTGCAAGTTCGAGGAGCGACAGATGTAGTGCTCTCAGGGAGAGCGTGACAGAAAGTGGGGAGAAATCCTTTCAGGACTGCGGAGAAAAAAACCTCACTCGCAGGTAGTGCAGGAGGCTGAATTCGCACTTGTCGGCATCGGAATCGCACTCCTTCGTTCTCACACGCAGAAAGCGGCATTCGCGCTGAGCCGCTCCGGAGACTGCCGTAGAAGGCCGAGTAAAAGCGATTCTCCCCGAACGCCGCTTTCAGCCGTCAGCAGCCGTCTCGTGTTTCTCGCTTGCCGAGAACGGGCCACTTCAGCCCGCTGCTTTCCTCCGACGAGTGAGCGGGCTCCTGTGCGCACTTCGGAAAGGAGCGGTTTCGCACTTCGCCTTGGCTACATGCAGAATGCACTACGCCTACCTCTGAATACTATGTCTCTGCCTTTATTTCGAACCACAATTCGTCCCAGTGAGGTATGACACTGCTAGACATCTGCATTCAGAG
>NW_011320650.1:0-522 GCF_000146605.3 Meleagris gallopavo | reverse complement strand
GCCTGTATTGGTGCATGCAATTATTCCTCCCTACGGTGTAAGACCCTACACTTGCTTGTGTTGAACCTCATCCGGTTTCTTACTGCCCAGCTCTCCAGCCTGTCCAGGTCTCGCTGAATGGCAGCACAGCCTTCAGGCGTGTCAGCCAATCCTCCCAACTTCGTATCATCAGCAAACTTGCTGAGGGTGGCCACTATCCCCTCATCAAGGTCATTGATGAAGATGTTGAACAAGACCGGACCCAGCACAGACCCCTGGGGGACACCACTGGTTACAGGTCTCCAGCCAGACTCTGCACCACCAACGACGACCCTCTGCGCTCTGCCAGTCAGCCAGTTCTCAACCCACCTCACTGTCCACTCGTCTATCCCACACTTCCTCAGCTTTGTTATAAGGATGTCGTGGGAGACAGTATCAAATGCCTTTCTAAAATCAAGGTAGATTACATCTACCGCTCTTCCCCCATCCACCCAGCATGTGACAGCATCATAGAAGGCCACCAAGTTGGTCGAGCACGACCTC
>NW_011320649.1:0-550 GCF_000146605.3 Meleagris gallopavo | reverse complement strand
TCTTCATTAGCACAAGCATTTGTAAGAATGGTTCTGTATTCTTTCTTGGGAAATTAAGAGATACTCTGAGTCAAGGAAGGGACATGAAGTAGAACTGATTCAATTGAGGTGCCCATTTTCTGTTTGTAGCTGTAACAGTGCTCTGCAGTTTACAGTCTTGTTTAAATAATATTGCATTTGAAGTGCTATACTATGAAGTATCACCTGATTTGCGGACACTTACTTACAATCATTTTATAAGATAGACTTGTCAATGTATTAAAGCAGACTTTTGATTTATACAGTTGCATTTTTTAAATGTATTCTGCTTTTGTTAATTATTCCTAAATACTTCCGTGGCAGTATTTATGTTCAAAGTGTGTGATGTTTTAAAAATTGTAGAAATGTAGTTTCATTTGTAGAGGTTTATTTTAGATGTATTTTGTTATTGCCAGTAAACTACTACTAGTAATAAAGTTTGACGTATTTTCCTTTAGAGCTTTTATATGGCAATTGGGATTTAATTATCTTCAAGTAAGCTGTATGTAGTTATTAAACACTTTAGAACTTT
>NW_011320648.1:0-421 GCF_000146605.3 Meleagris gallopavo | reverse complement strand
CAGAAATAGTAATGCATTGCTTTGAGAACGAGAGTGAGTCAAGATTTGTAAGCAATTCAGTGATTCTTGATACAAAAGCTGATCAGTTGGGGAAAAAAACTGTTAGCAGAATGAGATGTCCTCGAATTGTGAGTAACATTTTTTTGTGCTGAGAGGCTAGTCTCTTTTACTCAGCTGAAGAAATTGAATTTGTACCAGCCTACTTACTCAAAGTCTGTTCATTTGGGAAGCGTTAGTAAATCCAAAGTGGTTGGACTGATATATTGGTATAGTGAAGTTGAGAGAGCTGGAGACTTTCAGGATAGCATACTGATATCTGAGGTGAAGTCTGAAATTTTTTGGGGGGTGTGAGAATTTCTTATTCCCTCTTAGTTTCTTTTAAGAATGTGATAGAAGCTGGTATATGTTTAGTGTTTTTGAA
>NW_011320647.1:0-475 GCF_000146605.3 Meleagris gallopavo | reverse complement strand
GGTGGGCATGGGCTGACAGGACAACGCTGCTCCTGGTGTCTGTGAAATCAACACACAATCTGTGTGTAGGGACGGAGCCTGAGCGGCCTGGGGATGGTGCTGGGCATGGGGGAAACGGAAAGCCTCCCCAGGTAAGAAGCTCTTGTGAGCTGTGGTTAGCTTCTGCCTCTAAATGGGGCTGCATGAAGGGCTGTGTGTGATGGAGGAGAGGGGAAAGGGCACTGCAGATCTGTGCTGACTGCAGAAATGGCACAACACTGTAGCAGCAGAAAGGCAAACTGAAGAAACTATGCTTGAAGACCAGAAGTTTGGGTTGACTGTGCTAAAATCTTCCTCCAAAGAGATGCTCTTCAAGTATTTCTTGTTTCCTTTCTGTCAGAAGCTGATGCAAAAGCAGTCTTCCTGTGAAGTGCAGGGGAGGAGCACAGAGTGTGGCACAGCACCAAAGGTAGGCACAGACACAGCAGACATCTGG
>NW_011320646.1:0-385 GCF_000146605.3 Meleagris gallopavo | reverse complement strand
GCGGAGTGTCGGTGTAGCAGATTAGGGGGAATTGGGAGGTATTCCTAAGAGAACTGTCATTTCTGGGTGAAAAGGTCTTATGTGGGGGGGAAAAGGTGAGGACTGTGTGAGAAAGCTGGTGTTTCTGGGAGTAAATGCCATCTTTTGGGGGCTAGAAATGGTCTTTCTGGTGGGATGTGCCACATCTTTGTGAGGCAATCGGTGTTTGTGAGTGCCAATGGCATATATTCTGGATCGAAATGGTCTTTCCGCAGTAAAGTGCCAAAAGTCTGGGAGTAAGTGTCATGATGAGGAATGTAATGGAGTGTAATTGGGAGGAACTGGGAGGAATTTCTCGGAGTCGTGGTCTTTGTGGGTGCATATGTCCCATTTAGGGAAGGAAAGG
>NW_011320645.1:0-493 GCF_000146605.3 Meleagris gallopavo | reverse complement strand
CCCCACATGACCAGCATTCGTATAAACTGGACGGGCCAACATCTGCCCTTCGTGTATCAATCTCGCCGTCAGGTGCACATAGAGGAGAACCTCCTCTGGCTCTGATAATAGGGACCAGACAGTGCCATCTCCTTGAAGAAAAGCAGAGGGACGATGGCGACTCTCCCAAGGCCCCTTGGCTCTGGCAGATGGGGTGGCCACATTCCTTGGAGCCCTGGGACCCCGAGTTCCTCATTTTCCAATGCGGTGCTCTCTTCCGGTCACACAGAGCACACCAAAGCCCACGATTTTGCAGCATGCAAAAGGTGCAGCTCAGTGGGAGGCCAGAGAAGAGACTTCTTCCTTCCAGCTCGCTGCTCCTTTAGATCCCTGGTGAGAACAGGAGGGGTTTTTGGCAGGTGCTGGCACAGCTTAGGAGCAAGACAGTGCAGCTGGGCGACTTGTAGGGAAGGGATAAAGAGAGGCAGAGAAATGGCTGCCTCCCCTCAGCGTT
>NW_011320644.1:0-471 GCF_000146605.3 Meleagris gallopavo | reverse complement strand
AAGGCTGACTGCTGTGCCCCTGTCCCACGTGCCCCCACCCTCCCTGTCGCTGCACCCCAGCCAGGGGGTGTCCCTGGGGGACACTGTCACCCTGCGCTGCCACCTGCCCCGCGTGCGAGCCCATGTCCAGCTCTGGTTGAATGGAACTCTGAGATCCGACAAGGAAAAAGACAAGGAGCAGGATACAGCTGAGTTCTCCTTTGCTGTCACAAAGCTGGAAGATGCGGGGACGTATCAGTGTCGGTACCAGGTGTCAGAGCCACTGTGGACATCAAATAAGAGTGAGCCCGTGGAGCTGGTGCTGACAGGTGAGAGTATTGGGCACAATGGGTGGCTTGATCCCAGAGGATCAAGTCCCGTCTCTTCTCCTCCCTGCACACAAGTCATAACTTCAGCCCCTCAGCAGTTCCCTGAGCCCATGTCACATGGGAGAATGGGGACCAATCTGACCCCCCAGAGCTGGAATGATGA
>NW_011320642.1:0-888 GCF_000146605.3 Meleagris gallopavo | reverse complement strand
TCTCCCTCCTATAAATCGGAGCGAGACACCAACAAAGGGAAGCACAATCCTGAACCTGCTGGTTTTTAACAGAGAAGGTCTTGTGAGGGATGTAAAGGTTGGAGGCTGTCTATATTTTGGTAATTTTTATGCTGCGAGGCATTGCAGATATACAAAGGAGTATCTAATATTAGAAGTTACAGTACATGCAAAGAATCTATATGGTTTAAACTCTATTGATGACTGTGTTAAGAACAAATCCATAAAGAGTAATCATATTGCATTTATCTATTACTGCGTGTGTGGCACTCAGATTGCTTTTGATTTCACTGGACAGAACGTTTGTCATTCATGAAAGTGTGCAACATAATTAAAATTTTACTAAGAAGCATATTTAAAATTAAAACATTTATGAATTAGGACTGGAATTATTCAGAACTTAGAGAAAATTTGAACATGAACGTCTCAGCACTTCTCATTCTACCTGTTCAGCTGCAAATATGGCTTGTGACACTATCAGCAGAGCAGCAGATTTTTGAACAAATTAATGTTTTACTGTTTACTGTGTTTCTCATGAACCATCTGTGCAGTAAAAAGGCAAAAAAAAAAAAAATCCTTTTGTCACCTTCTTCTCAAGACTTCAGGATTTGCTGGTATTCTAAAAGTGATTTATTTGGTACTAGTACAAATAGATAAGGAAAAAAAATCCATTCCCTTTCCTAGTGTGCTTTTATCTTTTCTTTGCCAGAAACCAGAATGCTGAATGGAAGTCAGAACAGTGTCAAATTTACCTGAAAATCTTCCAGTTCTTTGTCATCCTGTTAACACATGATTTTCAAGCTTAGTTTGATTTTGTAAGAATAGCCTGCAACAACAGAGTGTTGGTTTTGCCAAGTTATTTCATTTACA
>NW_011320641.1:0-333 GCF_000146605.3 Meleagris gallopavo | reverse complement strand
GAACAGAGTAAATGAAAAAAAAGCGAGGAAAAAATAAAAAGCAAAGGAAAGAGAAGCAAAACTGAAAGGAAAACAAAGCAAAGAATGAAACTAAAAAGCCATGCAGAGGAATGCGAAGGTATCCGTGCCACTGAGACAGAACTGCAACAGCACCAAGCACAGAAGGAAAGCGCAGGGAACAGGCTTGAGTTAAACGAGTCAGAAAGAGAAAAAGGAGCAAACAGAAGATGAAGTCAATTCAAAACCAAGAACTAAAAACAAAGGAAAAACGAAAGCAAAGGGAAGAAGTGGGAACAAGCAGAGTAGAAAGGAAAGCAAAGCAAAGCAAGAAAA
>NW_011320640.1:0-442 GCF_000146605.3 Meleagris gallopavo | reverse complement strand
GTTGTTCTAGAACATCTGCCTATGCAGGGGGTGACTGAGGGTAGTTCTGAAGAAGACTCTCACTAGTGTGGAGTGTGAACAGAGAAAGACAAGTGTGTTCTTTCCAGTTCCAGCTTGTTGTGCCTGCTGGGATGGGCGTCGCGTGCAGCGAGATCAGCCGTGAGCCTGACGTGGCACAGATGGAGGTAGAGTATGAAGCTCTGATTGCTCTTTGTTCCCTGACTTGAGCCAGCAGAGTGAGCTGCAGATGAGCTCTCCTGCTTTTCAAGAGAGAGAGAGAGTCCTTGTGACTCTATTGGTGTCACTGAAAAGCTGCCCTCAAAGCTTTCTTTCCTGGCTACGGGCATCTAGATGGCCATGAAAGTCATAGTAGCAACAGAACCAGACCTGGCGTAAGAAACATGCAGGAGCATTGTCCCCATCCTGCCTGGATTTTGTCACC
>NW_011320639.1:0-453 GCF_000146605.3 Meleagris gallopavo | reverse complement strand
TTTGCAGTCGAAGTTTTGCTGTTTTGCAAAGTGGGGTTCAGAATGGCAGCTGATGATGAATGAGAGCTTCTTGAAAGATAGGTTTCCACGGTTAGCTGAGGGCATTGAGCTGCTTTAGCATGCAGTCTCTGCTCTTACTCAGCCAACAGCAATTCTCAAGGGGAATTCTGAGAACAGTAGGCTAAGCAATCATCTCAAGCCATCATCTTCTTCTATTAGGAGGAAGTTTTTCACCCAGAGGGTGGTGAGGCACTGGAACAGGTTGCCCAAGGAGGTTGTGGATGCCCCATCCCTTGAGGCATTCAAGGCCAGGCTGGATGTGGCTCTGGGCAGCCTGGTTTGTTTGGTGGTTGGCAACTCTGCACATAGCAGGGGTTGGAACTGGATGAGCATTGTGGTCCTTTGCAACCGCGACCATTCTAGGATTCTGTGATCTCTCATTTCTGTGTGGTG
>NW_011320638.1:0-517 GCF_000146605.3 Meleagris gallopavo | reverse complement strand
TGTTTTTTGTACTGGGGGCTCCACTCTTGGACTCAGTGCTGCAGTGGGGCCTCACAAGAGCAGAGTAGGAGGGACAATCACCTCCCTGTCCCTGCTGCCACCCTCTGCCGATGGAGCCCAGGATCCCATTTACCTTCTGAGCGGCAAGGACACACTGCTAGCTCATGTTAAGTTCTTCATCTATCAAGACCCCCAGGTCCTTCTCTGCAGGGCTGCTCTCAAGGGCCGCTCCTTCCAGACTGTGTGGATGCCTGGGATTCCTCCGGCCCAAGTACAAATCCTTGCACTTTGCCGTGTTGAACCTCATCCGGTTCATCTGGGCCCACCTTTCCGGCCTCTCAAGGTCCCTCTGAAAGGCATCTCCATGGGATGCCAAACACAGCACACATGGCTCCAGTGGGATATCCCACAAGGCATGCCCCATGCTGTCCCCAACACATCCAGTCAGCTGTCACCATGCACTTTGGGTACACACACTGTCCTCTGTGCTTTCCCTTGCCATATCCACATGGATCAG
>NW_011320637.1:0-511 GCF_000146605.3 Meleagris gallopavo | reverse complement strand
TGGGCTACCCGCTTAGGATCCAAATGACGGGCACTGATCATCAGGTAAGACCCCTGATTGGTAAAGAAAATAATCTTCTGCTCCCTGCCCCTGAGAAGTTAGAGCCTGGCACCCACAGAATAAAATGGCCATGGAAGGTGCAGGTAGGACCCAAGTGGTGTGGCCTACTTGCACCTTGGGGGAGATTGTTGGAGGTGGGAGGCTCAGGAGTCCCTCCAGTAATAGGTACGTACGTGGCCTACTGGCGCGGTGGTCAACACTCCGATTTTCATTGCTAAAGGGACTCCCATCATGTCCCTGTGGCAGATCAGGACACCTCCTTTGCTGCCTGATATTATGATGCAGCCGCAACCATCCGGCCGGAAAAATGTGGTACAGGCGGCCAGGACGTGCCCCTGTACAAGCGGAACTGTTGACCCAGGATAGAAACACGGCCTGTATTTTGCCCTGGAGGGCAGACCTTCCCCTCTTGCTACCTCTGAAAACATCTGTATTTCTCCCCGTGAGTCTT
>NW_011320636.1:0-501 GCF_000146605.3 Meleagris gallopavo | reverse complement strand
AAGTTAGAGCCTGGCACCCACAGAATAAATGGCCATGGAAGGTGCAGGTAGGACCCAAGTGGTGTGGCCTACTTGCACCTTGGGGAGATTGTTGGAGGTGGGAGGCTCAGGAGTCCCTCCAGTAATAGGTACGTACGTGGCCTACTGGCGCGGTGGTCAACACTCCGATTTTCATTGCTAAAGGGACTCCCATCATGTCCCTATGGCAGATCAGGACACCTCCTTTGCTGCCTGATATTATGATGCAGCCGCAACCATCCGGCCGGAAAATGTGGTACAGGCGGCCAGGACGTGCCCCTGTACAAGCGGAACTGTTGACCCAGGATAGAAACACGGCCTGTATTTTGCCCTGGAGGGCAGACCTTCCCCTCTTGCTACCTCTGAAACATCTGTATTTCTCCCCGTGAGTCTTTGAGCCTTCAGGATCCCCGGAAGGAATGAAATGTCATCAAAACGTTCCAGTGTTACTGTCAGATCATGTGTAACACCGGCGATGGTCTG
>NW_011320635.1:0-414 GCF_000146605.3 Meleagris gallopavo | reverse complement strand
AAGATCAATCATGGATCAGGTCCTCCTGGAAGACATGTTAAGGCACATGAGGAATGAGTGGGTGATCCGAGACAGCCAGAACAGCTTCACAAAGGGAAAGTCTTGCCTGACCAATCTGATGGCTTTCTAACTTAAATGAGTAAGTCCAATGTTATGGTAGAGATCTTAAGTAGTAAGCTGTTCTTTATTTAACGCCTTGCCTGCAAGCGAGCTCACTTATAGCGGTGCTTCATACGTGTGACAGCCAACAGATGCTCCAGTTTGCAATGATCAGAGCTCAAGTCACTAAGTTCTTCAGCACTGCAGCAGCGTTTGACGAAAGTGAGAGTGGTGTTGCACTTCTGCTCTTCTTACCCTTCCAAATACATCCATTTAAGAGCACTGCTACTATTATCCTTCCAAATATGTCCTCTA
>NW_011320634.1:0-537 GCF_000146605.3 Meleagris gallopavo | reverse complement strand
CTGGCAGTGCTTTGCCTTCCTCCAGAGAGGTGTTTTGTTCCAGCTGGCAGGGGACAGCCTCCTTCTGGGCTGGCGACCCTGAAGGTGCGTGTGTGGTGGAGGCAGCAGCATGCCCAGTAGCTACCCTTTCCTCCTCCCGGGCACGGATGCCAAGATGTTGGCCTCCTGCAGACTCGGTGGTCATCGGTGCTTCGCCATGACCGTGTATTCTTTGCTTTTTCATGTTGCTGCAGAGGCTTCTGCTGCTGCTGCATGGGTTGATGTTGGTTTCCTCGGTTGGTTTTCCGTGTTGTTTTTCTGTGGTTTCTGCCTTGGTTTCCTGCTCCTTCTGCATTGCAATGCATTGGGCTATTTTTCAGTGGTGTTGATTTTTTCCCCTTCTGTTTCTGTTCTTGGAAGTGCTTTTCCTTTCCTAAGCGTATTCCCCTCTGTTTGTGAGGATTTCAAGTGCTTTTGCTTTGGTTTCCTTGGCATTTCAGCACTTGGTCCTTCTTTACTTTTGTGGTGTTGCTTGGCTTTGGTTTGCTCTTTGGTTTT
>NW_011320633.1:0-461 GCF_000146605.3 Meleagris gallopavo | reverse complement strand
TGGGGGGAAATTTTCAAATTTTCTGTCAGGAAAACTGTCATATCGGAGAGGAAATGTCCTATTTGGGGGGAGTAAACTGGTATTCCTGCAAGAAAATTCGATATTTTTTTGGACAACCCTGGGATTTGTGGGAGAAAATGTCACACTTTGGGTGAGTAAACTGTTATTTCAGGCTCGAAATGTCATATTTTGGGGTGAGGAAACTGGTAATTCTGGCCCCAACTGTCATATTTTTCTGGAGAAAGTGGTATTTCTGGGCGAAAATGTCCCGTTTTTTGGAGAAAGCAGGTAGTCCTGGGAGAAAATGTTGTATTCTGGGGGAGAAAGCAGGCATTTCTGGGAGAAAATGTCATATGCTGTGTGAGAAAAGTGGTATTTTTGGGAGAAAATGTCATATTTTCGGGGAGAAACCTGGCATTTCTGGCAGGAAAATGTCATCTTTTTCTTGAGAAAAGAGGCAT
>NW_011320632.1:0-508 GCF_000146605.3 Meleagris gallopavo | reverse complement strand
GAGAGAGATTCTAGCAGCAGCAGCTTTAGTTTTCCCTTTCAGCAACTGTACTGCTCTGAAGCAAAAACAAGAGTAGTCTGCTGCTTTGTCTTAAACTTGTTGTGTGAACAGCTAAGGTCTGAAACTACCCTGATGTGATCAGACATGAAGGTTGCACATCAAGGGGAAACTATTCCAGTCATGCAGAAATGTTTAGAACACCAAGCTTTCTTTGTACTGACAACTTTTCTGAAGAGACCTACATACTCTTGTTTTCCAGTGGAATTATGAGCAGATGTCAGCAACCTATCTCTTGCTTCAATCCAGGAAGGTTCGTGGCAAGCGCATCCACTTAAGGATTCCATCCCAAACAGGACAGGCCAGTGCAACACAGTCAGCAAGCCTGGGGTAAGTGTTAGAGTTCAGCACAACATCCTGGTAAAAATGCTTGTGTGTGCTAAAGCTCTGCCTGGGTCAACAGCCTGGTGGCCTAACCATCTGTAAGAGAGATGTGTGCAGCCAGCCTTGG
>NW_011320631.1:0-515 GCF_000146605.3 Meleagris gallopavo | reverse complement strand
GTAAGTGTCATGATGAGGAATGTAATGGAGGTAATTGGGAGGGAACTGGGAGGAATTTCTCGGAGTCGTGGTCTTTGTGGGTGCATATGTCCCATTTAGGGAAGGAAAGGAGTATTTCTTAGCAGAACTGCCATAGCATGTAGGGAAAATGTCCTATCCTTGGGAGAGAAGTGGTATTTGTGGGAGAAGATGTCCTATTCTTGGTTGCAAGTGTCCAATTTGGTCTTGTCATCTAGTCTTTTTGGGAGAAAACGTGAGTTGGTTGAAGAAAACAGGTATGCCTGGGAGAAAATATCATCTTTTTGGAAGCACAGGCCCAATTTCCAAGTGAAATGTGGTATTTCTGGGAGAAAATGACAAGTACGTGGGAGAAAAGTGGGCAACTGTGGGAAAGACTGACTTCTCTTGGAGGGCAAGTGTGGTATTTTTGGTGTGAAAAGGGGTCCTTTGGGGAGAAAACGGGGTGTAGATGGGAGAAAATGTCCTGTTGAGGAGTGTCCAGCAGTATTTTTTGA
>NW_011320629.1:0-517 GCF_000146605.3 Meleagris gallopavo | reverse complement strand
TGTGTGCATCCTTGTTGTGTTTTAAATTATGTTCTGCGTCTCTTCTGATTTCATTTTGCAGCCTGATGGAGTTGAAGGATTGCCTGGGCTCCTCCAGTCAGTGGTGTGAGATGTGTCCAGCAGGTAATGAACATCATGCACCCCATGTTGGTGCGCTGCTTGTATGCAGGTAGGTTTGCGATGTGATCCGACTCCCCCATGCTGACCATCCACAGCTAGATCAAGTTGCTCAGAGTCTGAGCCAGGCTCACCTTGAAAGGCAACCTGTGCCACTGCATCAGCACCCTCACTGTACAAGACATTTTCCTTAGATTTCACCTCCATTTTCCCTTGTTCTTTCCTTTAGGTATTGAAAGGCTGTTACCAGGTTCCCTTGGAGCCTTCACTTCTCCAGGAGGCTGAACAGCCCAGCTCTCCTTGCTTACAGGAGAGGGGTTCCATCCTTCGGTCGTGTTTGTGGCTGTACTCTGGATGCACTCGCACAGCTCCATGTCTCCCTGCACTGAGGACTCCACAT
>NW_011320627.1:0-544 GCF_000146605.3 Meleagris gallopavo | reverse complement strand
AAAATCCCAAATGAAACAGGTGGTTTAGTGTTATAGATTTAAGGATGCCTTTGGTCTATTCCACTGGATCATGAAAGTAGAGATATATTTGCCTTTGAACGGGAAGATCCTGAAAAGTGGGCGGAAACAGCAGTATCGATGGACAGTCCTACCCCAGGGCTTCACAGAATCACCAAATTTGTTTGGGCAAATTTTTGGAACAAATATTGGAACAGTTTCAGCCACCAGAAGGAGTGTTACTCCTTCAGTATGTAGATGATCTCTTATTGTCAGGGCCAGAAGAAGCAGAAGTTAGAAGAGCCACAAACGAGTTGCTAAACTTTCTAGGGAAACAAGGACTGAGAGTGTCAAAGGATAAACTACAGTATGTAGAAAAGGAAGTTAGGTATTTGGGACACCTAGTCTCTGAGGGAAAGCGCAGAATAACCCCAGAGAGAATTCAAGGAATTATCGAGCTACCCTTGCCTGGAACAAAGAGGGAATTGAGGAAATTCCTAGGAGTAGTAGGATATTGTAGACTCTGGATAGAGTCATATGCTCAGAA
>NW_011320626.1:0-494 GCF_000146605.3 Meleagris gallopavo | reverse complement strand
CATTTTGCAGCCTGATGGAGTTGAAGGATTGCCTGGGCTCCTCCAGTCAGTGGTGTGAGATCTGTCCAGCAGGTAATGAACACAATGCACCCCATGTTGGTGCGCTGCTTGTATGCAGGTAGGTTTGCGATGTGATCCGACTCCCCCATGCTGACCATCCACAGCTAGATCAAGTTGCTCAGAGTCTGAGCCAGGCTCACCTTGAAAGGGCCAGCACATCCACCATGTCTCTGGCAACCTGTGCCGCTGCCTCAGCACCCTCACTGTACAAGACATTTTCCTTAGATTTCACCTCCATTTTCCCTTGTTCTTTCCTTTAGGTATTGAAAGGCTGTTACCAGGTTCCCTTGGAGCCTTCACTTCTCCAGGAGGCTGAACAGCCCAGCTCTCCTTGCTTACAGGAGAGGGGTTCCATCCTTGGGTTCGTGTTTGTGGCTGTACTCTGGATGCACTCGCACAGCTCCATGTCTCCCTGCACTGAGGACTCCACATCT
>NW_011320625.1:0-491 GCF_000146605.3 Meleagris gallopavo | reverse complement strand
TGAGTTGGTGTCCCATGGGAACCGTGGTGGTGGCGGTGGCGTGAGGGGCGTGCGCTGCTGCCCTCATCTTTAGCCTCGGCATCTTCTTTGTCATCGATGCCCGCAGACTCTGGATACAGAGAGATGTGAGGCCTGGTGGGAAAGTCTTCAATGGTTCTGATCTCCTATAGATCTCCCCAGTTGACCCCTTCCTCCTCTTCCATTCCCCTGCAGAGTGTGCCATTCGATCCACTCTTGGTTGCCTGTTGATTCCCCCAAGTGTCCCTAGCTCCCATTCCATCACCTATAAATCCCCCCACATACCTCTACTTCCCCTTCCAGCTCCTATAGATTACCCCCGTCATCCTGTGCACTGGTGTCCATCCATTACTGATCCCCTAGAAATTCATTCAAGTGTCACCTGACTCCCCTGCCATTCCCTGTATGGCCCCACATACCCTACAAGTATCACTTCCCTTTCATCCTCCGTAACCCCAACCCTGTTCCCCTCC
>NW_011320624.1:0-545 GCF_000146605.3 Meleagris gallopavo | reverse complement strand
AACTGCCAGTTTCGCCTGTTGAAAAGCGTCCTGTTCTGTTTCCCCCAGTCCCAAAGCTGCCCTTTTTTGTGAGTCTAGACAGTGGCTTAGCAGCTGCGCTAGGTGAAGGTATAAAAGAACGCCGATAACCCAATACACCTAGAAACTTTTGCAGCTGCTTCGATGTTGTAGGGACTGGGAACGCCTGAACCTTATCGATGACAGCACTGGGCAGTACTTTGGTCTTTCCTGACCAAACCACCCCCAGGAATCTTACGGACAGGCCCGGACCTTGCACCTTTTGGGGATTTATAGCCCATCCCCTCCGTTGTAAACAGGCGGTTAATGAATCCGCCGCCTGTCCTACTGCCTCCAGTGAGTCGGATGGCAGCAGGAGATCATCAATATAGTGATACAAGTTAACATGATCCGGTTTTTTCCAGTCGGCCAGGTCGCGCGCCACTAGATGATGACAATATGTTGGTGAATGAATGCACGTACCCCTGTGGCAGGACCTGAAAGGTCCACTGCCTGCCTCCCCATGTGAATGCAAATTGATCTTGCGA
>NW_011320623.1:0-408 GCF_000146605.3 Meleagris gallopavo | reverse complement strand
GTGCCCACTGCTCAGCCTGTTGAGGTCTCTGTGGATGGCATCCCGTCCCTCTGCTGTGTCACTGCACCCCACAGCTTGGTGTCCTTAGGGTGCACTCAACCCCACTGTTGATGTCCCTGATGAAGGGGAAACCCAGATGCTTGTACAAAGTGGGCGTAGAAGCCCTTGGGAGCAGCCCTGCGGAGGACTCGGGGATCCTGGTGGACAAAGAGCTGGACATAAGCCAGTAGTGTGCACTTGCAGCCCAGAAGGCCAACTAGATCCTGGGCTGCATTCAAAGAGGAGCGACCAGCAGGGAGAGGGAGGTGATTGTCCCCTCGACTTGGCTCTGGTGCGGCCCATGTGCAGCACAGCGTCCAGGCCTGGGGCTCCAGCACGGGAATGATGTGGAGCTTTTGGAGCAGGTCC
>NW_011320622.1:0-353 GCF_000146605.3 Meleagris gallopavo | reverse complement strand
GCCCTTGGGAGCAGCCCTGCGGAGGACTCGGGGATCCTGGTGGACAAAGAGCTGGACATAAGCCAGTAGTGTGCACTTGCAGCCCAGAAGGTCAACTGTATCCTGGGCTGCATTCAAAGAGGAGCGACCAGCAGGGGAGAGGGAGGTGATTGTCCCCCCTCGACTTGGCTCTGGTGCGGCCCATGTGCAGCACTGCGTCCAGGCCTGGGGCTCCAGCACGGGAATGATGTGGAGCTTTTGGAGCAGGTCCAGAGAAGGGCCACGAAGATGATCAGAGGGCTGGAGCACCTCTCTTAGAAAGAATGTTGAGGGAACTGGGATTGTTCTGTGGAGAAGAGAAAGCTGTGGAGATA
>NW_011320621.1:0-498 GCF_000146605.3 Meleagris gallopavo | reverse complement strand
GCCCAGAAGGTCAACTGTATCCTGGGCTGCATTCAAAGAGGAGCGACCAGCAGGGAGAGGGAGGTGATTGTCCCCCTCGACTTGGCTCTGGTGCGGCCCATGTGCAGCACTGCGTCCAGGCCTGGGGCTCCAGCACAGGAATGATGTGGAGCTTTTGGAGCAGGTCCAGAGAAGGGCCACGAAGATGATCAGAGGGCTGGAGCACCTCTCTTAGAAAGAAATGTTGAGGGAACTGGGATTGTTTCTGTGGGAGAAGAGAAAGCTGTGGAGATAGCTCATGACAGCCTTCCAAGACTCGAAGGGAGCGCATAAGCAGGAGGGGACAACGGCTGTTTAGGAGGGTGGATAGCGATAGGACAAGGGGAAATGGTTTTCAAGTGAGACAGGGGAGGTTTAGGTTGGTTATTAGGAGGCAGCTTTTCACGCACAGGGTGGTGACGCACTGGAATGTGTGCTTGAGAGTCACTTGCAGGATGATCTGCTCCATGATCCGTGACC
>NW_011320620.1:0-474 GCF_000146605.3 Meleagris gallopavo | reverse complement strand
TCCAGCCCAGAAAGCCAACCGTATCCTGGGCTGCATCCAAAGATGCGCAGTCAGCGGGCCAAGGGAGGAGATCCCCATCCCTCTGCTCTGCGCTGGTCAGGCCTCACCTGCAGTGCTGCGTCCAGATGTGGAGTCCTCAGTGCAGGGAGACATGGAGCTGTGCGAGTGCATCCAGAGTACAGCCACAAACACGACCCGAAGGATGGAACCCCCTCTCCTGTAAGCAAGGAGAGCTGGGCTGTTCAGCCTGGAGAAGTGAAGGCTCCAAGGGAACCTGGTAACAGCCTTTCAATACCTAAAGGAAAGAACAAGGGAAAATGGAGGTGAAATCTAAGGAAAATGTCTTGTACAGTGAGGGTGCTGATGCAGTGGCACAGATTGCCTTTCAAGGTGAGCATGGCTCAGACTCTGAGCAACTTGATCTAGCTGTGGATGGTCAGCATGGGGGAGTCGGATCACATCGCAAACCTACCT
>NW_011320619.1:0-377 GCF_000146605.3 Meleagris gallopavo | reverse complement strand
CCACTCTATGATGGGAGAGCAGGTTCTAGACCACCTGAGGACCCGAACATTTGGGTCCTGACGAGATGACTCCCACAATTCCAAGACAATTCACCACTGCAGTCACTGAGCCACTCTCAGTGGTATTTCACAACTCGAGGCAGTCAGGTGAAGTCCCTGATAACTAGTAAAAAGGTGACAGCACACCTGTTATTAACGATAATAAGTGTGACACTGGGAACTACCACGATGTCAGTCTCACCTCTGTGCTGGGAGCAATCACGGAACAGATCCTCCTGGAAGTGACTCTAAAGCACATGTTCCAGTGAGTCAGCACCCTCTGTACGAAAAGCTTCCTCCTAATAACAAACCTAAACAACCCCTGTCTCCATTTAAAA
>NW_011320618.1:0-478 GCF_000146605.3 Meleagris gallopavo | reverse complement strand
AGGCCTAGTGCATTCTGCATGTACCCGAGGCGAAGTGCAAACCGCTCCTCTCCGACGTGCGGACACGAGACCGCTCGCGCGTCGGAGAAAAGCAGCAGGCACAAGTCGCCCGTTCTCGGCAAGTGAGAAACACGAGAGCGCTGCTGACGGCTGAAAGCGGCACTCGGGGAGAAGCGCGATTTCTCGACCAGCGTCGGCAAACTCTCCGGAGCGGTTCAGCGCGAGTGCCGCTTTCTACGCATGAGAGCGAAGCAGTGCAATTCCGATGCCGAGAACGTGCGAATTCAGCCTCCTGCACTACCTCCGTAGGGAGGTTTTTTCTCCGCAGGCCCAGGAAAGGATCGCTCCCCACTTTCTGTCACGCTCTCTCTCCCTGGGAGCGAAACAAATGTCGCTCCCCGAACTTCCAACAGCCTTATTAGAGTAGGGTTTTGCTCTCCACTCTTTTCCTCCGAGCATGCACAGCGTAGCCATGGAG
>NW_011320616.1:0-497 GCF_000146605.3 Meleagris gallopavo | reverse complement strand
CCTGGCACCGCTCGCGAGGGCTGCAGTTCCACGCTGCAAGCGTTGGCACAGGACAAGGAAAGCAGAGACCGCCTTCCGGTAGGGACAGCAGTGTCACTTAGCCCGCTCCAAGGATCAGGGCACAGCCAACGCAGCAACTCAGGGGGTCCACAAGGCCAACAGCATCTGGTGGATGACTAGGCACATCTTGAAGGAGTGAAGAGATCTTCGTGTCTACTAACGTCCACACCTTACTGAGGAACAGGAAACGTTCAACGCGGGAACTCGGGCAGCCCAAAATGCCTACAGAATGTGATGGTGGAGGCGCCAATCCAAGAAACAAAGAAGAAAGCTTCACATGCAGGACTGAACAATGTCACGCGGAAACGAATACTGGTGAATCATGAAACCCCAAGACATGGACAGCACTCAGCAAAAGCCTGTTTGGGAGCCTACCTCTTCTTTTGGCACCTCATATGCTCAGAAGAGTGCATTTGGATCCAGGAAACTCCAACGAA
>NW_011320613.1:0-643 GCF_000146605.3 Meleagris gallopavo | reverse complement strand
CCGTGGTACCAAAGTGATGCTGATGTTTTTAATTTGTTTAAAGTGAGGCTCTTCGCTTGTATCAAACTTCTCCTGAACCAGTGATTGCCACTATGCCATTCTGAATGCCTACAACTATTTAGTCTTAGTAAACTTCAGCTTCCCTGTCATTCATTGCTACAAGTTATCTGTGTCATGTTTTAATCCAGTGCACCTGCACTCACTTGGGGATTATGGGAAAAGTTAAAATTTAGGAGTAAGGACAGTGCATTCCTCATGCACTGCCCAGAGTCGTAGAATAATAGAATGGCATGGAAGGAACTTTAAAGATCACCTAGTTCCTACCTCTTTGCCATGGTTACCAATCACTGGATCAGGCTGCCCGGGGCCCCATCCAACTTGGCTTTGAACATGGGACATCCACAATTCTAGGCAATCTGTTTTAGAGCCTCACCACACTCTGAGGAAAGAATTTCTTCCTAACATCTAGCCTACATATCCCCTCTTTTAGTTTAAAGCCATTTCCCTTTGTCCTACTACTATCAGACCACATAAAAAATTCGGTCAGTTTCCTGCTCATAAGCTCCCCTCACTTACTGGAAAGCTAGAATGTGGTCTCCCCAGAGCCCTTCTCTTCTCCAGGTTGAATAATCCCAACTCCCTC
>NW_011320610.1:0-591 GCF_000146605.3 Meleagris gallopavo | reverse complement strand
TGTTGCCACATTCATGTCGGCATTCAGTTTTGGCGTTCCCTGCCGTATTGTCTGGGCCGTCATCCTTGGCATTTCCTTCCATGTTCTCTTGGCCCTTGCCTTTGCCTGGGCATTCCCTTGGCCTCCTGTTTTGTGGAACCCGCCCTGGGCGGGGTGCAGCCCTGCGAGCACAGCTGGGGGCAGTTTGGCTGTGGAGTGGGGCAGAGCCAGGCTCCACCCCTCCCTGATCCCATTGAAGGGCTGGGAAGAGTAGGGGCAGCATCTGACCCTGGGGAGTGCTTCCTTTGGACTATGCCTTGTTCTTTGGTGATGGAGTGAGTGATTTTTTTTTTATTTATTTATTTTTTTTACTCCTCCATTGTGGAGCTGCTCTCTCTGTTTTTTAGCAGGGAACCCTGAGCGTACTTAAGGCTGGTAGGTATTTGGAGCTGGAAGCTGCTTCCTTCACTTGAGAGTGTGGGGGAGTATTGGTCCTTGGAATGGGGTAAGTGGTTTCTTTTTTTCTTTCAGGGCTGTGATCTGATCTTCTGTTTTTGGGGGATCCCAAGTGCGCTGAAGGGCTGCTAGGTGTAAGAGCAGCATCTGAATCTG
>NW_011320609.1:0-424 GCF_000146605.3 Meleagris gallopavo | reverse complement strand
AGAAGCAAAGCAATAAGTAGGATTGCTACCCTGGACTTTAGGAGAGCCAACTTCGATCTCTTCCGGGACCTACTTGGAGCTATCCCGTGGGCTCGGGTGTTAGAAGGTAAGGGGGCCTCTGAGAGCTGGTCAGCATTTCAACAGCTCTTCTTCCAAGCTCAGGATCGGTGCGTCCCTGTGAGCAAGAAATCGGGAAAAGGTGGCAGGAGACCTTTGTGGATGAGCAAGGAGCTCATGCGCAAGCTCAAAGGAAAGAAGAAGGTCCATGAAATGTGGAAAAAGGGTCTGATCACTTGGGAAGAATATAGGAATGTAGTCAGGGCCTGCAGGGATGCAACGAGGAAGGCTAAAGCCCGTCTGGAATTGAATCTGGCTAAAGTGATAAAGGATAAATAAAAAAAGGCTTCTTCAAGTATGTTAATAG
>NW_011320608.1:0-467 GCF_000146605.3 Meleagris gallopavo | reverse complement strand
TTTCTGAAGAGACCTACATACTCTGTTTTCCAGTGGCATTATGAGCAGATGTCAGCAAGCTATCTCTTGCTTCAATCCAGGAAGGTTCGTGGCAAGCGCATCCACTTAAGGATTCCATCCCAAACAGGACAGGCCAGTGCAACACAGTCAGCAAGCCTGGGGTAAGTGTTAGAGTTCAGCACAACATCCTGGTAAAAATGCTTGTGTGTGCTAAAGCTCTGCCTGGGTCAACAGCCTGGTGGCCTAACCATCTGTAAGAGAGATGTGTGCAGCCAGCCTTGGTCATCAACTGTGGCTCTACGAGAAGGCCACCCACTTAGTGTATGAAGGCAGAGGATGTAATCTTTCTAGATTTCAGGGAGGCCTTTGATCCTGTCCCTCGTGGCATCCTTCCAGACAAGTCATCCAAAGGTGAGATGGACAGGTGCAGGCTCTAGGGAGTGGCTCAGTGGCAGAGCTCAAGGAGT
>NW_011320607.1:0-504 GCF_000146605.3 Meleagris gallopavo | reverse complement strand
CCGAGCTGGGCACTGGAGATCCAGAGCCAACACTGCCACTCGCTGTGGCAATGCTAGTGGAACCGGTGTCAGGCTGCAGTGTTGTGGAAGCGGCACTGGTGGCCTGGCTAGCGCCAGACAGCCCTGGTGAGCTCACCGTCCCAGACAGCGTCGCCGGGGGTTGTGCTCCGTCGGCGCTCCTCTGCCGTCCGTCGTGGCCACGGACGCAGCCGTCAACGATGTTGTGAAGAGGAAACTGGATGTCTGGTCGAGCAGCTCAGCCGTCGTGCCTCTCAGGTGGGTTGCAGTCAGAACTGCACCGGTGCTAGCATGAGTGGTGCCTCTGCTCAGAGCGGACGTCGGAGCTGGGGAAGACGACGGGCTCTCTGTCAACCGCGATGTGGACGTGATCTGAGCCGTGGCCTGCCCCTGTGACTGCGCTGTTGTGGGCTGCACAGTGCCAGCACCCAGAATCCCAGCAGAGGACGCTGGACCAGAGGATGTTTCTGGCGTTGAAGGCTGCGA
>NW_011320606.1:0-428 GCF_000146605.3 Meleagris gallopavo | reverse complement strand
AAAGCTGGTGTTTCTGGGAGTAATGCCATCTTTTGGGGGCTAGCAATGGTCTTTCTGGTGGGATGTGCCACATCTTTGTGAGGCAATCGGTGTTTGTGAGGCCAATGGCATATATTCTGGATCGAAATGGTCTTTCCGCAGTAAAATGCCAAAAGTCTGGGAGTAAGTGTCATGATGAGGAATGTAATGGAGTGTAATTGGGAGGAACTGGGAGGCATTTCTCGGAGTCGTGGTCTTTGTGGGTGCATATGTCCCATTTAGGGAAGGAAAGGAGTATTTCTTAGCAGAACTGCCATAGCATTTATGGAAAATGTCCTATCCTTGGGAGAGAAGTGGTATTTGTGGGAGAAGATGTCCTATTCTTGGTTGCAAGTGTCCAATTTGGTCTTGTCATCTAGTCTTTTTGGGAGAAAACGTGCGGTAGTTTG
>NW_011320604.1:0-673 GCF_000146605.3 Meleagris gallopavo | reverse complement strand
TCCAGACGGGCTTTAGCCTTCCTTGTTGCATCCCTGCAGGCCCTGACTACATTCCTATATTCTTCCCAAGTGGTCAGACCCTTTTTCCACATTTCATGGACCTTCTTCTTTCCTTTGAGCTTGCGCATGAGCTCCTTGCTCATCCACACAGGTCTCCTGCCACCTTTTCCTGATTTCTTGCTCACAGGGATGCACCGATCCTGAGCTTGGAAGAAGAGCTGTTTAAATGCTGACCAGCTCTCAGAGGCCCCCTTACCTTCTAACACCCAAGCCCACAGGATAGCTCCAAGTAGGTCCCGGAAGAGATCGAAGTTGGCTCTCCTAAAGTCCAGGGTAGCAATCCTACTTATTGCTTTGCTTCTTCCACTCAGGATCTTGAACTCCACCATCTCATGATCACTACAACCCAAACTGCCCCCAACCTTTACTTCCTTAACAAGTCCATCCCTGTTGGTGAGAATAAGGCCTCCCGCGTCGGTTCCTCCACCACCTGCATCAGAAAGTTGTCTTCAACGCACTGCAAGAACCGTCTGGACCGTGCGTGCCTGGCCATGTTGGTCATCCAGCAAATATCTGGATAATTGAAGTCCCCATAAGCACCAGGGCCTGGGAACGTGACGCTACATCCAGTTGCTTTGGAAGGCCTCATCAGCCTCCTCATCCTGATCAGGGG
>NW_011320603.1:0-481 GCF_000146605.3 Meleagris gallopavo | reverse complement strand
ACCTACCTGATCTGCTTCTTCCTAAAATCACCTAGCTTACCTGCTTGCCCCTCACTTTCCTACCTGAGCTGCTTCCCCCTAACTTACCTAGCTGAGCTCCTGGCCCCTCGCTATGTACTTTAGCAGATGTTTTCTCACTTATCTTCCTTACTGTTTGGCTCGTGTCACAGTTTCTTGTGATAATCAGTGAACTGAGCTGCTCCTCCTCACCTTCTGCCATCATTTACTTGCAAAGCCTCCGTGCTTGTCTGTGAGCTGCTGTCCTGTGCCAGCATGGCAGAAATTAAGTCAGCAAAAGCTGGCGAGTGTTGAGCTTTAAATGGACCGTGTAAGTTCCTGGTGAAGTTGATGCTGATGACACTCAAATGTGGTGGCACCGCAGGGCAGCGGTGCTTTCACCCTGGAAAGCCACCAAGCATCCACCTGCTGGCTGTCTCCCGTCACACATCCGCCTGTCACAGCAGCACAGGGGCCGGAAGGG
>NW_011320602.1:0-340 GCF_000146605.3 Meleagris gallopavo | reverse complement strand
CTCTTAGCTTGCCTTCATTACCTGATGCTGTCTCTGTGCCTTGACTGTTGTGTTTTTTCCTTTTCCAGGCTTCTGGAAGTGCAGGCAGCTCTCGGCTTTCGTGCAGTGCTTGCTGCATTTGCAGCTCCTTCTCGGTTTCCCAGGTGGGTCCCCGCCTCGTGGGCATCCTTGCCTCTTGCCTTGTGCTGAACGGTCGGCTTTTGCTCTGCTGCCTGGGTGGATCCATGCCCGGTAGCTACCCTTCCCTCCTCCTTGGCATGACTGCCAGTGCTTTGCCTTCCTCCAGAGAGGTGTTTTGTTCCGACTGGCAGCCACAGACTCCTTCTGGGCTGGCGACCCT
>NW_011320601.1:0-384 GCF_000146605.3 Meleagris gallopavo | reverse complement strand
TCTCTCTCTCTCTCTCTCTCTCTCTCTCTCTCTCTCTCTCTCTCTCTCTCTCTCTCTCTCTCTCTCTCTCTCTCTCTCTCTCTCTCTCTCTCTCTCTCTCTCTCTCTCTCTCTCTCTCGTCGTCGTCTCTCTCTCTCTCTCTCTCTCTCTCTCTCTCTCTCTCTCTCTCTCTCTCTCTCTCTCTCTCTCTCTCTCTCTCTCTCTCTCTCTCTCTCTCTCTCTCTCTCTCTCTCTCTCTCTCTCTCTCTCTCTCTCTCTCTCTCTCTCTCTCTCTCTCTCTCTCTCTCTCTCTCTCTCTCTCTCTCTCTCTCTCTCTCCTCTCTCTCTCTCCTCTCCTCTCCTCTCCTCTCCTCTCCTCTCCTCTCCTATCCAATCTCCTCATAG
>NW_011320599.1:0-461 GCF_000146605.3 Meleagris gallopavo | reverse complement strand
AGCTCTGTGCTTTTCCTGTGAGAGATTACCTTGTGAGAGCCCACTGGAAGCACCGCTGCGGCGTGTGTGTGAGCTGGGCACAGCTTAGGCTGAGCAGTGACCAGGTGAGCTGGGTTTGGTGCTGGGTGGTTGCTGGGTGGTGTCTCAGCAGAAAAGCTGGGCTGGGGAGGAGTTTCCAGCTCCAGCGGTGCCCTTGTGAATGGCTGTATCCAGAGAAAATGGGTTCTTGTTGAGATTCCATCCCATGTTTCAGTGGGATGATGAAAAGGCATTCCTCACCTGCAAAATTGCTGCCGGGCCCCCATCTTCATGTCAGACCTAAAAAAGGAGCAGAGCGCAGACTTCATAGAGTGCAACTTGTGCCTCACTGCTCCGTGCATTGCTTGGTGTGCCATACCCAGCAGGCGTTTCAGCAAGCCGTGCTGAAGTCACGGCAGAGAGCCAGGTGCTCAGCTGGGGAC
>NW_011320595.1:0-421 GCF_000146605.3 Meleagris gallopavo | reverse complement strand
TCTGCCTATCCTCTTTGTTCTGTGTCTTGCTTGTCTCTGGTCTTGCACTGTTTTCACTATTACATTCTCTTGTCCTCCTATTTTTTGTGTTCCCTTGCCCCATTCTCTTGGCCATTCCCCTTGGCTTTGTGTTGCCACATTCATGTCGGCATTCAGTTTTGGCGTTCCCTGCCGTATTGTCTGGGCCGTCATCCTTGGCATTTCCTTCCATGTTCTCTTGGCCCTTGCCTTTGCCTGGGCATTCCCTTGCCCTCCTGTTTTTGTGGCAACACCTGGGGTGGGGTGCAGCCCTGCGAGCACAGCTGGGGGCAGTTTGGCTGTGGAGTGGGGCAGAGCCAGGCTCCACCCCTCCCTGATCCCACTTAAGGGCTGGGAAGAGTAGGGGCAGCATCTGAACCTGGGGAGTGCTTCCTTTGGAGTA
>NW_011320593.1:0-442 GCF_000146605.3 Meleagris gallopavo | reverse complement strand
CATCCTTGTTGTGTTTAATTATGTTCTGCGTCTCGTCTGATTTCATTTTGCAGCCTGATGGAGTTGAAGGATTGCCTGGGCTCCTCCAATCACTGGTGTGAGATGTGTCCAGCAGGTAATGAACATCATGCACCCCATGTTGGTGCGCTGCTTGTATGCAGGTAGGTTTGCGATGTGATCCGACTCACGCATGCTGACCATCCACAGCTAGATCAAGTTGCTCAGAGTCTGAGCCAGGCTCACCTTGAAAGGGCCAGCACATCCACCATGTCTCTGGCAACCTGTGCCACTGCCTCAGCACCCTCACTGTACAAGACATTTTCCTTAGATTTCACCTCCATTTTCCCTTGTTCTTTCCTTTAGGTATTGAAAGGCTGTTACCAGGTTCCCTTGGAGCCTTCACTTCTCCAGGCTGAACAGCCCAGCTCTCCTTGCTTACAGG
>NW_011320592.1:0-495 GCF_000146605.3 Meleagris gallopavo | reverse complement strand
GGCTTGTGTCCAGCTCCCACCCACCAGTACTCCCAGGCCTTATGGAGCAGGACTACGCTCAGTCCTTTCATCCCCTAGCATGTTTTGGTGGTGGCTGTTCCCTCATCCCAGCTACTGACCCTGCACTTGGATTTGTGCCCACTGCTCAGCCTGTTGAGGTCTCTGTGGATGGCATCCCGTCCCTCTGCTGTGTCACTGCACCCCACAGCTTGGTGTCCTTAGGGTGCACTCAACCCCACTGTTGATGTCCCTGATGAAGGGGAAACCCAGATGCTTGTACAAACTGGCGTAGAAGCCCTTGGGAGCAGCCCTGCGGAGGACTCGGGGATCCTGGTGGACAAAGAGCTGGACATAAGCCAGTAGTGTGCACTTGCAGCCCAGAAGGCCAACTAGATCCTGGGCTGCATTCAAAGAGGAGCGGACCAGCAGGGGAGAGGGAGGTGATTGTCCCCCTCGACTCGGCTCTGGTGCGGCCCCATGTGCAGCACTGCGTCC
>NW_011320591.1:0-421 GCF_000146605.3 Meleagris gallopavo | reverse complement strand
GGGAGCAGCCCTGCGGAGGACGTCGGGGATCCTGGTGGACAAAGAGCTGGAACATAAGCCAGTAGTGTGCACTTGCAGCCCAGAAGGCCAACTGTATCCTGGGCTGCATTCAAAGAGGAGCGACCAGCAGGGAGAGGGAGGTGATTGTCCCCCTCGACTCGGCTCTGGTGCGGCCCCATGTGCAGCACTGCGTCCAGGCCTGGGGCTCCAGCACAGGAATGATGTGGAGCTTTTGGAGCAGGTCCAGAGAAGGGCCACGAAGATGATCAGAGGGCTGGAGCACCTCTCTTAGAAAGAAATGTTGAGGGAACTGGGATTGTTTCTGTGGGAGAAGAGAAAGCTCTGGAGATAGCTCATGACAGCCTTTTAAGACTCGAAGGGAGCGCATAAGCAGGAGGGGGCAACGGCTGTTTAGGAGGGT
>NW_011320590.1:0-582 GCF_000146605.3 Meleagris gallopavo | reverse complement strand
CGTATAACCCTCTGGGTTCTCTGTAGGTGTCCCTTTCTGGAATCGTACTTCTCATTGGGAAACACAGCCTTTCCTCTTTGCTTTTGTGTACAGAGCACCTGTATTTTATCCTCCTTTACGTGAACTTTATGACAACCTTTGGGCTGTAATACCCCTGACAACGAAAACACAACTTGCACTTCAAAGTGGCGCTGCTGTGTTTTGTACCAATTTCCAGATCAGTGCTCCTGTGGTCTCTTAGGTAGGACAGGGTGAAGGGGAGCGGCGTGAAGCTGTGTGCATTCCCTGCTGCGGAGCCGTGCCGGTGGCGGGGGTTGGTTTGCTTTTTCTTGGCAGGGTGGGAAGGAGCTCTGGGTTAGAGGAGCATCCCGATGGCACGCGTGGGATCAGCAGCTCTGCCAGAGGAGGAGGCGAGGCTGTGCGCCGAGCTGCAGGAGAGGAAGGGGAGGAGGTCCCAGCACAGCTTTGCACGGTGCTCTGCGGCACTGGGCAGCTCCTGGCTCAGCTGTGGGATCGGAGGAGGAGGGGGGAGCAGGAAATGTGAGGGTGGGAGGGCACTGGCCAAACACAGCTGGTGCATCT
>NW_011320589.1:0-521 GCF_000146605.3 Meleagris gallopavo | reverse complement strand
TCCTTCTCTCCAGTCTGCTGTTTCAATGAGTGACTGTTTTCTGTCCCTATCCCACCACGACCTGCTGTCCTGATTCTCAGTCTGTCTTCGTGTCTCCCTTGTGAGCGTTTAGAAGCTGCCATGAGGTTCCTGTGCACTCTGAACAACCATCTTTCTCCCCGGTTTCTCTTCACTGCACAGACTGGAGGCCATGCACAAAAGGTGCTTCAGGTTGTTATCTTTCCTGGCCAGAAACTAAATAGAGTCTTGTAAATGTGGTCCAATGAGTGTGAAGCAGGGGTGACTTGTCCTGGTCTGGTTGTGCTGCTTTTTAATGCAGCCAATTATACTGTGGTGCCTTTTTGTCTGTCAGAACACACAGCTGGCTTGCATTCAGCTTGTGGTCTCTCACCACTTGTCCTCCTAGTCCCCAGGCCCTTTCTAACAGATACAAACTAGTATTTCCCATCTGGGGTATGGGAAGATGGGTGCTTGTTAGCAGTCAGTGAAAATCTCTACAAGAGAGAGAGGGCTTTTAGTAG
>NW_011320586.1:0-373 GCF_000146605.3 Meleagris gallopavo | reverse complement strand
GATGGTGGTGGGCAGAGGAGACAGCTGAGAGCTAGGGAAATGGATTCAAGAGGAGAGCGTTGGTGGTCTGGCTTCCTGGTCAGGAGAAAAAATAGCCCTCTACAGATAGGCACAGGCCTCATGGTTTCAGGCTCTTGATCCCATCTGGGGCATTATTCACTCAAAACATCACAGGTCCTGCACGAATGGAAAAAATCGACCTGATCAACCCAAAACACAGAAAGGAAGCATGCAGCCAGTGGAAACTGGAAGAGCTACATTGGCAGCGATACGGAGACTTTGTCTGAGTATACATGCAGAGATGAGTTTAGGAAAGCTAGGACTCAGCTTCAACTAAATCCTCCCAAGCATATAAAAGGCAACAAGGAAGGCT
>NW_011320584.1:0-465 GCF_000146605.3 Meleagris gallopavo | reverse complement strand
TTCCCTCCACCATCAAATGTAACATCCGTACCTGGCTTTGGCACTGAGTTGACGAGAGCCTCAGGAACTTGGCTAGTAATCAGCTCCACGCACTCGCCAGGAAAGAATCCCACCTGTAACAAGAACAAAAAGAGAGGCCAACTATTGCATGCAGCATTTCCCACGTCTGAACGGTTAAACCAAAAGCAACACAACATTTTCCTCGGAACGTGCTTGCCTGATAGCCTTGCTCTGTAAGACTACCCAGCAGACAATAGCCTGCATAAAGGTAATAATAATTTTTCTACATTTGCAGCCTAAGGCAAGGTCCTCTGGCACTGACACAGGGAAACCTTTGACGTGCAGAAGCCACCCTGTGCAGGCAGAGCAGCTCTAAGCTGAGATTCCTGCCTTTACTGAAGTGGCATGCTCAGGTCTGAAGCTGGTGCCTACCTGGAAGCCGTGCTTGCCTCTCCACCAGGGGTC
>NW_011320583.1:0-598 GCF_000146605.3 Meleagris gallopavo | reverse complement strand
ACCCAAAGACTCGTGGATGTTTGGGTCCTCAGGTGGTCCAGAAGCTGATCTCCCATGGCAGTGTGGGATGGGAAGGGGTCTGTGGGACTGAGGAAGCAATGGCAGTCCCCACCTCACCAAAGCAAAGCAAAGATGAGGGCTGTGCATAATGAGCAGTTCTCAGACAAGATGGAAGCCAAAATGTTGTTGGGTACCTGAGCCTTCTCTGGTGGTAAGCAACATGGTGCACAGAGTGCAGCCATGTGCTCCGAGGAAGGAGCACAGGTTTGTGCAAGAGGCCCGGATGCAGGGCAGTGCCTTCATGACTGTATTGTGTCCAACAGGTGGCAGCAGAGCTGCGGTGCTCCCAAGTGCCGTAACAAGTGCACGGAGAGATGTGTTGGTCTCGGTGGAAACAGCAAGGAAGTGGAATGTGCATTTCCCGGCATGCCCCGGAACCTCACTTTGCTGACTGGTCATTGTCTGCCCAGCAGGTAAGGGCGATGCACACCCGCCAGCGTTTACCCATTCCAGAGCCCGGCACAATAGGGTTCCCCCAGAGCTCTGAATTGCGCTTCATGGTGCCCAGAAGGCTGCCTATCCTCTTTGTTCTGTGTCT
>NW_011320582.1:0-508 GCF_000146605.3 Meleagris gallopavo | reverse complement strand
ATGGCTCCTGATGGTCCCTTGTTTCTCAGTTATAATGGGCTCTCAGTGTCATGAGCCCGTTCGCGTAAGAATTTGGGAGTGGCGTTCACTCCATGAATCTTATCACAGTTAGTGTCCCTAGTTGCTATCATGCAGACTCCACCAACCTCCAACAGATAGATACAGCTACAATATACACCCCTAAGGGGGAAGCAGGAATGCGTTTTTTGATGAGCATAGATATGCTGTAGTAGATGTAACAGTGACTTAACAAGACTGGACATGGCTGGATGCACTTGGTTGTTTTCCACCTAGAGGACAGGTTACACACACCTACAGCACACAGCTCTCCTGCTGTGTCGTGAGGATCAGAGCGAACCCCATGGCTGTCTGAACTCTTCCAACCACAGAGGTAAGGTTCCTCAGCACAGCTGGATCCACTCTTAGTCCCAGACGCGTTCAGGAGTTTGTGCCTAAGGGATCTCTTTTTTCCTCTTTTTTTCATCTTTTTTTATTCCTTTTTCATCTT
>NW_011320581.1:0-571 GCF_000146605.3 Meleagris gallopavo | reverse complement strand
CTGCGGTGCTCCCAAGTGCCGTAACAACTGCACGGAGAGATGTGTTGGTCTCTGTGGAAACAGCAAGGAAGTGGAATGTGCATTTCCCGGCATGCCCCGGAACCTCACTTTGCTGACTGGTCATTGTCTGCCCAGCAGGTAAGGCGATGCACACCCGCCAGCGTTTACCCATTCCAGAGCCCGGCACAATAGGGTTCCCCCAGAGCTCTGAATTGCGCTTCATGGTGCCCAGAAGGCTGCCTATCCTCTTTGTTCTGTGTCTTGCTTGTCTCTGGTCTTGCACTGTTTTCACTATTACATTCTCTTGTCCTCCCGATTTTTGTGTCCTTGCCCCATTCTCTTGGCCTAATGACCCCTTGGCTTTGTGTTGCCACATTCATGTCGGCATTCAGTTTTGGCGTTCCCTGCCGTATTGTCTGGGCCGTCATCCTTGGCATTTCCTTCCATGTTCTCTTGGCCCTTGCCTTTGCCTGGGCATTCCCTTGCCCTCCTGTTTTTGTGGCAACACCTGGGGCGGGGTGCAGCCCTGCGAGCACAGCTGGGGGCAGTTTGGCTGTGGAGTGGGGCAGAG
>NW_011320580.1:0-440 GCF_000146605.3 Meleagris gallopavo | reverse complement strand
CCTTCTCCAGGAGGCTGAACAGCCCAGCTCTCCTTGCTTACAGGAGAGGGGTTCCGATCCTTCGGGTCGTGTTTGTGGCTGTACTCTGGATGCACTCGCACAGCTCCATGTCTCCCTGCACTGAGGACTCCACATCTGGACGCAGCACTGCAGGTGAGGCCTGACCAGCGCAGAGCAGAGGGATGGGGATCTCCTCCCTTGGCCCGCTGACTGCGCATCTTTGGATGCAGCCCAGGATACGGTTGGCTTTCTGGGCTGGAAGGGCCCACTGCTGGCTTGTGTCCAGCTCCCACCCACCAGTACACCCAGGCCTTATGGAGCAGGACTACGCTCAGTCCTTTCATCCCCTAGCATGTTTTGGTGGTGGGTGTTCCCTCATCCCAGCTACTGACCCTGCACTTGGATTTGTGCCCACTGCTCAGCCTGTTGAGGTCTCTGTG
>NW_011320579.1:0-325 GCF_000146605.3 Meleagris gallopavo | reverse complement strand
AGGCAGCTTTTCACGGCACAGGGTGGTGACGCACTGGAATGTGTGCTTGAGAGTCACTTCCAGGATGATCTGCTCCATGATCCGTGACCAGCCCAGAGGTGAGACTGACATGCTGGTAGTTCCCCGCGTCACACTTTCTATCCTTCCTGAGAGGTGTGCTGTCACCTTTTTTCTCCTCAGCAGGGACTTGACCTGACTGCCTCGACTTCTGAAATAGCATGGAGAGTGGCTCGGTGACTGCAGCGGTGAATTCCCTCGGAACTCTGGGACTCATCTCCTCAGGACCCAAAGACTCCTGGATGTTTGGGTCCTCAGGTGGTCCAGA
>NW_011320575.1:0-443 GCF_000146605.3 Meleagris gallopavo | reverse complement strand
AAGACATCTGCACTGCAGGGAGAGATCGTTGGGCCAGCCCAAATTCGCCCTGCACAGCCTTTGTGTCGCGAGTTCGCTCCCTGTCTCTGCCCCCATCTCTGCACCCTGGAGCTGTGCCTTGCAGCAGCTGCTTCCCGCATCTCCTTCTTGTGTCATCCATAGACCTCATCATACCTCTGTGCCACCAGCTGTGCCCTGCAGACCCTGCTCTGATTGCAGAGCAGTACTTAGGAGCATCTCCCTGTCTGCAGGAACCGTGGAACAGCTCAGACACAGCCCGATGTGGCCAACAAAAGGGATTCTGGAGCTCTCTGTAGGCAGAGGAGTGGCTATGGGTCTTTTCTGACCCATACTTGATTATCTATAAGGAAGCTGAAAAAGTAAAAGTTTTCTTTGACAAGAAAACTACAATTGCATGAAGTTTCAAATAGAGATTTGGTAGC
>NW_011320574.1:0-504 GCF_000146605.3 Meleagris gallopavo | reverse complement strand
ACACTCACAGCGTGAGCTCCCTCTGCAAAATGTACTTCAGGGAGCTCCCGAACCCTCTGCTCACCCACCAGCTCTACGACAAGTTCTCGGTAAGCACAAGGCAACGTCTTTCCTTTACCTCTTCCCTGGGGCCTCTTGGGACATGGCTGCAGCAGTGCCCAGCTCTGAGGCCCTTTTTCTGTTAGCCCCATCAGGTTTACTCGCATGTCTTTGCCACATCCTGCATCGTACTGATGCCATTTCTGGTGGCCCCAGGAGGTGGTTATTTCCACATTCACTATGCTTGTGAGAATTCCTGCGGTGTTGTTTTTTTTTGCTATTCCCCAACTGTTTATAGAACGGGAATGGGATCAATAGCAAAGTGTACTCGGAGATGAATGCCCACTGCGAGGAGCTGAGCTGCCCAACCAGGCTGTAAACCAGCCCGGTGCTTTTACTCCTTGGCCTTGGTGGCACCAGCTGCGTGCCGCAATTCCCCACAGGCCTCTTGGAAGGCATCAAATG
>NW_011320573.1:0-499 GCF_000146605.3 Meleagris gallopavo | reverse complement strand
GCTCTCAGTAAATGGATGTGTATTCCTGCTCTGAGCCTTGGCTGACTCCATCGCGGTGGGCGTCCCTGCTGGCTGGGAGAGCTGCGACTCAGGAGGCAGAGAAAGGTTCACCTCCCTCCACACCCACTGAGAGGGACGGTGCACACGTGCTCCCTGTGCCTGCGCTCTCCATGTCCTCACTGTGTCCGTGTGTCCTTACCATGTGCCCCAGTCAGCACCACATCTGTCCCTACAGCACTCACACGTCCCCTTCCTGTGTGCGCATCTCCAGCTCCACATCCCAAACCAGCACCCGGCCCACCGTGGTTCAGGGCAGAATTCCCATTTCTGGAGGGTTTTATCCCACTTTCCTGGAGGAGAATTCTGATTCTGAACCAGCCCTTGGGCACAGGATTATGGTGACAGTGATGCTGCAAATCCTTGATAATTTCACAGCACCCAGCACTGACATCAGGGCTGAAGGACAGAGACACAGCTGTGAGGTCATCCCAATCATGTT
>NW_011320572.1:0-348 GCF_000146605.3 Meleagris gallopavo | reverse complement strand
CATGTACAACATATATTGATAGCAGCAAGGAAATAAGGAAACTCCTTATTAGCATCCTGATAGCTCTTCAGCATTTCTGCAGAAGAATAGTTAACTCTGCCATAGCAGTACTGATCAGTTTGCTTACACTATAGTGCAATGAAATGGATGTTGTCTTTGAGGGCATCTGTTAAAACAACACAAAGTGCAGTGTATGTATGTGTACCCAGTACATACACACCTATAGCTTTGTGTATTTATTCATCTGTGGGATATAACTTTATGTGAGCTTGTGTATATACATTATTTCAGCTTATCTCTATTTCAGATATAATTATACTTCTGCAATGCTGAAGAGCTATCAGGATG
>NW_011320570.1:0-341 GCF_000146605.3 Meleagris gallopavo | reverse complement strand
AAAAGGGGTATTTTCGTTTAAAACAGGTATTTCGTGGAAAAAGCCTTATTAATGAGTAAAAACAGTTATTTGTGGGAGAAAAAAGGGCTATTTTCGTGTAAAAACAGGTATTTGTGTGAGAAAAAAGGGCTATATTTGTGTACAAACAGGTATTTGGGTTAGAAAAAGGGGTATTTTGGTGTAAAAACGGGTATTGGTGGGAAAAAAAGGGGTTATTTTCATGTAATATCAGGTATTTGTGGGAGAAAAAGGGGTGTTTTTGTGTAAAAACAGGTTTTTCTTGGAGAAAAAGGGGTATTTTCGGTGAAAAACAGGTATTTGAAGGAGAAAAAGGGGTATTT
>NW_011320563.1:0-449 GCF_000146605.3 Meleagris gallopavo | reverse complement strand
GCAGGGAAACGCCAAAAACTGAATGCCGACAATGAATGTGGCAACACAAAGCCAAGGGGTCATTAGGCCAAGAGAATGGGGCAAGGAACACAAAAAGAGGAGGACAAGAGAATGTAATAGTGCAAACAGTGCAAGACCAGAGACAAGCAAGACACAGAACAAAGAGGATAGGCAGCCTTCTGGGCACCATGAAGCGCAATTCAGAGCTCTGGGGGAACCCTATTGTGCCGGGCTCTGGAATGGGTAAACGCTGGCGGGTGTGCATCGCCCTTACCTGCTGGGCAGACAATGACCAGTCAGCAAAGTGAGGTTCCGGGGCATGCCGGGAAATGCAGATTCCACTTCCTTGCTGTTTCCACCGAGACCAACACATCTCTCCGTGCAGTTGTTACGGCACTTGGGAGCACCGCAGCTCTGCTGCCACCTGTTGGACACAATACAATCATGAA
>NW_011320555.1:0-471 GCF_000146605.3 Meleagris gallopavo | reverse complement strand
ATAACTCCCGGCAAGGTCACCTGATGCTCGCTTCTCTGCCTGCGCTTCTCTGCCTGCGCTTCTCATCTCAGCGTTATGGTAAGGCTGATCCACCATCAATTTCACATTCTCTCTCCTTTATAAAATTCTGTTGATACCATATTTAGGAAATCACTTAGTATTACCTCAGATTTGTTGACACTGTTTTCAATTATTTCGGGGTCCCCTATTTTCTTTATATCTAGGGGCGAGAATCCGCGGATCCCTCCGCCCTTCTAGTCACGGAACCGGGCCGAACCAGCCCGTAAACCATTGACACATCCAAAGATGCGCAGTCAGCGGGCGAAGAGAGGAGATCCCCATCCCTCTGCTCTGCGCTGGTCAGGCCTCACCTGCAGTGCTGCGTCCAGATGTGGAGTCCTCAGTGCAGGGAGACATGGAGCTGTGCGAGTGCATCCAGAGTACAGCCACCAACACGAACCCAAGGATGGA
>NW_011320553.1:0-303 GCF_000146605.3 Meleagris gallopavo | reverse complement strand
TCAGATTTCTCCCTGAAATATTACATTTCGTTCCAGAAACACCAGTTTTCTCACCCAAAACACGTTTCCTACCAGAAAATATAAGGATTCTCCCCCAGTAATGTGACATTTTCACCCAGGAATTGCAGTATTCTCCCCAGAAATATCACGTTTTCTTCCAGAAATAGCGGCTTTCTCCCTGAAATATTACATTTTGTTCCAGAAACACCAGTTTTCTCACCCAAAACACGTTTCCTACCAGAAATACAAGGATTCTCCCCCAGTAATGTTACATTTTCTGCCAGGAATTGCAGTATTCTTCCC
>NW_011320542.1:0-525 GCF_000146605.3 Meleagris gallopavo | reverse complement strand
GAAATGCCAAGGATGACGGCCCAGACAATACGGCAGGGAACGCCAAAACTGAATGCCGACATGAATGTGGCAACACAAAGCCAAGGGGTCATTAGGCCAAGAGAATGGGGCAAGGAACACAAAATCGGGAGGACAAGAGAATGTAATAGTGAAAACAGTGCAAGACCAGAGACAAGCAAGACACAGAACAAAGAGGATAGGCAGCCTTCTGGGCACCATGAAGCGCAATTCAGAGCTCTGGGGGAACCCTATTGTGCCGGGCTGTGGAATGGGTAAACGCTGGCGGGTGTGCATCGCCCTTACCTGCTGGGCAGACAATGACCAGTCAGCAAAGTGAGGTTCCGGGGCATGCCGGGAAATGCACATTCCAGTTCCTTGCTGTTTCCACCGAGACCAACACATCTCTCCGTGCAGTTGTTACGGCACTTGGGAGCACCGCAGCTCTGCTGCCACCTGTTGGACACAATACAGTCATGAAGGCACTGCCCTGCATCCGGGCCTCTTTCACAAACCTGTGCTCCTTGC
>NW_011320541.1:0-494 GCF_000146605.3 Meleagris gallopavo | reverse complement strand
GCAACACAAAGCCAAGGGGTCATTAGGCCAAGAGAATGGGGCAAGGAACACAAAATCGGGAGGACAAGAGAATGTAATAGTGAAAACAGTGCAAGACCAGAGACAAGCAAGACACAGAACAAAGAGGATAGGCAGCCTTCTGGGCACCATGAAGCGCAATTCAGAGCTCTGGGGGAACCCTATTGTGCCGGGCTCTGGAATGGGTAAACGCTGGCGGGTGTGCATCGCCCTTACCTGCTGGGCAGACAATGACCAGTCAGCAAAGTGAGGTTCCGGGGCATGCCGGGAAATGCACATTCCACTTCCTTGCTGTTTCCACAGAGACCAACACATCTCTCCGTGCAGTTGTTACGGCACTTGGGAGCACCGCAGCTCTGCTGCCACCTGTTGGACACAATACAGTCATGAAGGCACTGCCCTGCATCCGGGCCTCTTGCACAAACCTGTGCTCCTTGCTCGGAGCACATGGCTGCACTCTGTGCACCATGTTGCTT
>NW_011320540.1:0-332 GCF_000146605.3 Meleagris gallopavo | reverse complement strand
ACTGCTTGGCTGACTCCTGACCCCACTGCAGGTGCTGGGCACCACACCACCTGACTGCAGTGGCTTTGTCTACGCGGCCATGCTGGCAGAATGAGACTCAAATGGCCATGGAAACCAATTCCAGACAAGCTACCCGGTAAGCAGGGCTGTGCAGGGAGGGCAGCATGGGGAAGAGGAGCAGGAGGCTGCTTCTCAGGTGTTTCCCATCTGCCTTGCAGATGGACAACCCAACACAAATGGGTAGAGATGATCCCGAGGGCCTGAGGGCAATAGGAACATCTGGAGTTCCTTTCCTCCAAAAAAAGATAAGTCACTCCCAAAATGGAGCCTGT
>NW_011320539.1:0-489 GCF_000146605.3 Meleagris gallopavo | reverse complement strand
CAAGGCATACTCCAAAGGAAGCACTCCCCAGGTTCAGATGCTCGCCCTACTCTTCCCAGCCCTTCAATGGGATCAGGAGGGTGGAGCCTGGCTCTGCCCCACTCCACAGCCAAACTGCCCCCAGCTGTGCTCGCAGGGCTGCACCCCGCCCCAGGTGTTGCCACAAAAACAGGAGGGCAAGGGAATGCCCAGGCAAAGGCAAGGGCCAAGAGAACATGGAAGGAAATGCCAAGGATGACGGCCCAGACAATACGGCAGGGAACGCCAAAACTGAATGCCGACATGAATGTGGCAACACAAAGCCAAGGGGTCATTAGGCCAAGAGAATGGGGCAAGGAACACAAAAATCGGAGGACAAGAGAATGTAATAGTGAAAACAGTGCAAGACCAGAGACAAGCAAGACACAGAACAAAGAGGATAGGCAGCCTTCTGGGCACCAGGAAGCGCAATTCAGAGCTCTGGGGGAACCCTATTGTGCCGGGCTCTGG
>NW_011320536.1:0-521 GCF_000146605.3 Meleagris gallopavo | reverse complement strand
TTTCTCACCAAAAACTCAGCGTTTTCCTACCAGAAATACCACGTTTTTGCCCCGCAATAGGCCCATTTTCTCTCTGAAATGGCCAGTTTTCTCCCCCAACATGAACGTTTTCTCCCCAGGAATTGCACCTTTCTTCCCTGAAAATATTAACGATTTTCTCCACCAAAAATACCCAGTTGTCTCCCCTAACAATATGACAACATCTCCCAGAAATACCGGTTTTCTCAACCCAAAACACAACGTTTCCTACCAGAAATACCAGGATTCTCCCCCAAAATAGGACATTTTCTGCCAGGAATTGCAGTTTTCGGCCAGAAATACCACATTTTCTCACAGAAATACCAGTTTTCCCCTCCGAAAATAGGTCATTTTGTCCTAGAAAGTGGAGTTTTCCCCCAAAAATACGCCATTTTCACCCAGAAATTGCAATATTCTACCCAGAAATATCTCGTTTTCACCCAGAAATACCAGCTTTCTCCCTGAAATATTACATTTTGTTCCAGAAATACCAGCTTTCTCAC
>NW_011320535.1:0-472 GCF_000146605.3 Meleagris gallopavo | reverse complement strand
GGTCAGGCCTCACCTGCAGTGCTGCGTCCAGATGTGGAGTCCTCAGTGCAGGGAGACATGGAGCTGTGCGAGTGCATCCAGAGTACAGCCACAACGCGAACCCAAGGATGGAACCCCTCTCCTGTAAGCAAGGAGAGCTGGGCTGTTCAGCCTCCTGGAGAAGTGAAGGCTCCAAGGGAACCTGGTAACAGCCTTTCAATACCTAAAGGAAAGAACAAGGGAAAATGGAGGTGAAATCTAAGGAAAATGTCTTGTACAGTGAGGGTGCTGAGGCAGTGGCACAGGTTGCCAGAGACATGGTGGATGTGCTGGCCCTTTCAAGGTGAGCCTGGCTCAGACTCTGAGCAACTTGATCTAGCTGTGGATGGTCAGCATGGGGGAGTCGGATCACATCGCAAACCTACCTGCATACAAGCAGCGCACCAACATGGGGTGCATGATGTTCATTACCTGCTGGACACATCTCACACCA
>NW_011320534.1:0-470 GCF_000146605.3 Meleagris gallopavo | reverse complement strand
GCAGGAGACATGGAGCTGTGCGAGTGCATCCAGAGTACAGCCACAACGCGAACCAAGGATGGAACCCCTGTCCTGTAAGCAAGGAGAGCTGGGCTGTTCAGCCTCCTGGAGAAGTGAAGGCTCCAAGGGAACCTGCTAACAGCCTTTCAATACCTCAAGGAAAGAACAAGGGAAAATGGAGGTGAAATCTAAGGAAAATGTCTTGTACAGTGAGGGTGCTGAGGCAGTGGCACAGGTTGCCAGAGACATGGTGGATGTGCTGGCCCTTTCAAGGTGAGCCTGGCTCAGACTCTGAGCAACTTGATCTAGCTGTGGATGGTCAGCATGGGGCAGTCGGATCACATCGCAAACCTACCTGCATACAAGCAGCGCACCAACATGGGGTGCATGATGTTCATTACCTGCTGGACACATCTCACACCACTGACTGGAGGAGCCCAGGCAATCCTTCAACTCCATCAGGCTGCAAA
>NW_011320533.1:0-424 GCF_000146605.3 Meleagris gallopavo | reverse complement strand
GAGATTTTTCCCCAAAAATATGATATTTTCTCCAAGAAATGCCAGTTTTATCGCAAATATACGACATTTTATACCGCAAATAGCCGCTTTCTCCCAAAAATATGCCGTTTCCTGCCAGGAACTGCAGTTTCCTCCCACAAATACCATTTTTCAACCAGAAATAGGACGTTTTCTCCCATCAATACCGTTTTTCAACCAGAAATATGACGTTTTCTCCGAGAAATAGTAGCTTTCTCCCAAAATATGATATTCTGCCCCAGAAATTCCAGTTTTATCACCGAAGACTCTACGTTTCTCACCAGAAATACCTATTTTATCCCCAAACATGACATTTTCTCCAGAAATACCAGATTTCTTCCCTTAAATATGACACCTTTTCCAAGAAATAGTAGATTTTTACCCCAAAAATATGATATTTCTCCAA
>NW_011320532.1:0-308 GCF_000146605.3 Meleagris gallopavo | reverse complement strand
TCTACGTTTTTCACCAGAAATACCTATTTTATCCACAAACATGACATTTTCTCCAGAAATACCAGATTTCTTCCCTTAAATATGACACCTTTTCCAAGAAATAGTAGATTTTTACCCCAAAAATATGATATTTTCTCCAAGAAATGCCAGTTTTATCGCAAATATACGACATTTTATACCGCAAAGAGCCGCTTTCTCCCGAAAGTAAGCCATTTTCTGCCAGGAACTGCAGTTTCCTCCCACAAATACCATTTTTCAACCAGAAATAGGACGTTTTCTCCCATCAATACCGTTTTTCAACCAGAAAT
>NW_011320504.1:0-395 GCF_000146605.3 Meleagris gallopavo | reverse complement strand
ACACGAAAATACCCCTTAATATCCCACCAATACCTGTTTTTACACCAAAATACTCCTTTTTCTCACGCAAATACCTGTTTTTACTCCAAAATACCCCTTTTTCTCCAAGAAATGCTGGTTTATACACGAAAATACCCCTTTTTCTCCCACAAATACCTGTTTTTAACACGAATATACCTTTTCTTCTACAAGAAATACCTGTTTTTACACGAAAATACCCCTTTTTCTCCATGGAATACCTGTTTTTAACAAATAATACCCCTTTTTCTACCACAAATACCTGTTTTTAACCGAAAATAGACTTTTTTCTCCAAGAAATAGCTGTTTTTGCACGAAAATACCCCTTTTCTACCACAAATACCTGTTTTTACACGAAAATACCCCTTTTTCTCCCA
>NW_011320494.1:0-627 GCF_000146605.3 Meleagris gallopavo | reverse complement strand
ACAAATACCTGTTTTTAAACGAAAATACCCCCTTTTCTCCCACAAATACCTGTTTTTACACCAAAATACCCCTTTTTCTTCCACAAATACCTGTTTTTACACGAAAATACCCCTTAATATCCCACAAATACCTGTTTTTACACCAAAATACCCCTTTTTCTCACGCAAATACCTGTTTTTACTCCAAAATACCCCTTTTTCGCCAAGAAATGCTGGTTTATACACGAAAATACCCCTTTTTCTCCCACAAATTCCTGTTTTTACACGAAAATACCACTTTTCTCAAAGAAATACCTGTTTTTACACAAAAATACCCCTTTTTCTCACACAAATACCTGGTTTTACACCAAAATACCACGCTTTCTCCTACCGAAACCTGTTTTTACATGAAAATACCCCTTTTTCTCCCACAAATACCCGTTTTTACACGAAAATATCCCTTTTTCTCCCACAAATACCTGTTTTTACACCAAAATACCCCTTTATCTCCAAGAAACACCTGTTTTTAACACGAAAATACCCCTTTTTCTCCCACAAATTCCTGTTTTTACACCAAAATACCTTTTCTTCTACAAGAAATACCTGTTTTTACACAAAAATACCCCTTTTTCTCCCACAAATACCTGT
>NW_011320483.1:0-558 GCF_000146605.3 Meleagris gallopavo | reverse complement strand
TGGTGAGGCCTCAGCTGCAGTGCTGCGTCCAGATGTGGAGTTCTCAGTGCAGGGAGACATGGAGCTGTGCGAGTGCATCCAGAGTACAGCCACAAACACGAACCCAAGGATGGAACCCCTCTCCTGTAAGCAAGGAGAGCTGGGCTGTTCAGCCGCCTGGAGAAGTGAAGGCTCCAAGGGAACCTGGTAACAGCCTTTCAATACCTAAAGGAAAGAACAAGGGAAAATGGAGGTGAAATCTAAGGAAAATGTCTTGTACAGTGAGGGTGCTGAGGCAGTGGCACAGGTTGCCAGAGACATGGGATGTGCTGGCCCTTTCAAGGTGAGCCTGGCTCAGACTCTGAGCAACTTGATCTAGCTGTGGATGGTCAGCATGGGGCAGTCGGATCACATCGCAAACCTACCTGCGTACAAGCAGCGCACCAACATGAGGTGCATGATGTTCATTACCTGCTGGACACATCTCACACCACTGACTGGAGGAGCCCAGGCAATCCTTCAACTCCATCAGGCTGCAAAAATGAAAATCAGAAAGAGACGCAGAACATCATTTAAAAC
>NW_011320482.1:0-521 GCF_000146605.3 Meleagris gallopavo | reverse complement strand
AGTAACACTTGAACGTTTTGATGACATTTCATTCCTTCCGGTGATCCTGAAGGCTCAAAGACTCACGGGGAGAAATACAGATGTTTCAGAGGTACCAAGAGGGGAAGGTCTGCCCTCCAGGGCAACATACAGGCCGTGTTTCTATCCTGGGTCAACACTTCCACTTGTACAGGGCCACGTCCTGGCAGCCTGTACCACACTTTCTGGCTGGATGTTTGCGGCTGCATAATAATATCAGGCACCAAAGGGGGTGTCCTGATCTGCCACAGGGACACGATGGGAGTCCCTTTAGCAATGAAAATCGGAGTGTTGACCACAACATCAGTAGGCCATGTACCTATTACTGGAGGGACTACTGAGCCTCCCGCCTCCAACAATCTCCCCCAAGGTGCAAGTAGGCCACAACACTTGGGTCCTACCTGCACCTTCCATGGCCATTGTATTCTGTGGGTGCCAGGATCTAAATTCTCAGGGACAGAGAGCAGAAGATTATTTTCATTACCAATCTGGGGTCTTACCTG
>NW_011320471.1:0-621 GCF_000146605.3 Meleagris gallopavo | reverse complement strand
AGCTGTGACACCGCTCCTCTTCATGGCAAGCTGTGCAAGCTTTGCACACGTACAGCTTCCTGTAGAAAGTAAGTCTGGTAAAACCATAATTTTGTCAGCAGTGGCAAGACAGTAACTGACAGCTAACAAAATAGAAATGGGAGGGAGAGGGCTGAAAGAAAGATGCAGATCCACAGAAGACAGAAGTTGGTAGAAAACAACGTGTGCTTATATTTCCCTTTACCTAGATAGAACAAAGTTGAACAAAGAGACGTTGTGACGCAAGAGATCTTGCAGTCGAAAACAAGGCAGGCAGAAGCACAGCCTAGGATAGATGTACATGGCCCACAGCCAGCAGATGTGCATGAGGAGGTGAGCAGAGACAACGCCAAAAGAGCAGCAACACCACCGGAGCCACGGAGCAGCCAGAGTTCCGGAAGATGCAACAAGCACCAGGTACCCACAAACACGCACTCAGGGGAGAGACCCCTTCACCAGGGGCTCTTACCCCACGCACGGGGTCCCCTCCCCAGGCGGAGGGCACCCCAGCTCCACCCGCACGCAAGGGGAACCCTCGAAAACTCGGAGGGCTAACGCCCCATCTCACCTCCACGCACGGGGTCCCCTCCCCAGGCGGAGGGG
>NW_011320468.1:0-338 GCF_000146605.3 Meleagris gallopavo | reverse complement strand
AAGGGGTATTTTCGGTTAAAAACAGGTATTTGTGTGAGAAAAAGTTGTCTTTTCGTGTAAAAAGAGGTTTTTGTCGGAGAAACAGGGGTATTATGGTGTAAAAACTGGTATTTGTGGGAGAATAAAGGGTATTTTCGTGTAAAAAGAGGTATTTCTGGGAGAAAAAGGAGTATTTTAGGTGTAAAAACAAATATTTGTGGGAGAAAAAGGTGTATGTTCGTGTAAAAACAGGTATTTGTGGGAGAAAAAAGGGTATATTTCTGTAAAAACGGGTATTGGTGGGAGAAAATGGGGTATTTTCGTGTAAAAATGGGTATTTGTGGGAGAAAAAGGGGTAT
>NW_011320447.1:0-376 GCF_000146605.3 Meleagris gallopavo | reverse complement strand
TCTCCCACAAATACCTGTTTTTACACAAAAATACCCCTTTTTCTCACACCAATACCTCTTTTTAAGCGAAAAACCCCTTTTTTTCTTCCACAAATAACAGTTTTTACTCGTTAATAAGGCTTTTTCTGCAAGAAATAACTGTTTTTACACGAAAATAAATCTTTTCGACGGAGAAGAAGAATTTTTTTTAAACACATTTATTTGTGGTTGAGAAAGGTGTATTTTCGTTTAAAATAGGTTTTTGTGGGGAAAAAGGGGTATTTTCGTGTAAAAACAGCTATTTGTGTGAGAAAAAGGGGTATTTTCATGTAAAAGTAGGTATTTGTGGGAGAAAAAGGGGTATTTTGTTGTAAAAACAGGTATTTGTGGGAGAAAA
>NW_011320441.1:0-422 GCF_000146605.3 Meleagris gallopavo | reverse complement strand
AAAAGGAGAAACCTTGTAATGATTTCAGCGTCCTTTCAAGCACATCAGAAAACAAGTTTTCATCTGAATTTCAGCTCCTTATGTCATTAAGGATGCATAAAGTGGTTAAAGAATCTTGTCTTTCAGTGTGATGCTCTGCTTCTCGCAGCTGCGCTCTGCTGAAGCTAGTGGGATATCTAGATTTAGATCCAGGAAATATCAGTCCCATCTTCTGAGATAGATTCACAGCAGGGCATTACTTCTGCTCAATCTTTGATAGGCACTTTCATTTGAGGCTCTTCCATAATACAGGAGAAAGGGGCAGCTTACAAGTACTGAAATGACAGTGCTGTACTATCAGTGGTTCAAGGCATTGCAGATGGAAAGTAACTCACCCCCAAGCACAGATGTTGATCCAGCATGAGGGGAAGATTACTTTGGCA
>NW_011320437.1:0-518 GCF_000146605.3 Meleagris gallopavo | reverse complement strand
CCTCTGGAAGTTAAATCAGATGACCTACTTAGAGCAGAGATGGATCCTCAGAGAAATCTGTGCCATCCTCGGAACAGTATGTTTTGGTCTTTTTTTTCTTTCTTTCTTTTTTTCCCTTTAACACCGAGGTGTTAGATCCTTTAAAAAGTGATTTTTTTGCTTTATTGCTGTCCTTTTGGCCATTTGTTGTCGCTTTGAGGATTCTCAAAGCATAAATGTGATATTGGGGCAGTTCAGGGAAACAGATAAAACGGCTTTAAATTGGGAAAGTTGGTGCAGGCGATGAGTAATGCTCACATATACCTGTTGGGAAATGGCTCATAGAGAGAACCTGCCATCCTCGGCTCATCTAACCATCTCCACTGCAAGAAGATAAAGTAACACCATTTACTTTTCATTGTCTTGATAGCGTTATTTGATGTAATTAATTGTGGGATTGGCTTGTAACAAGTTTCTGCAGTAGGAGCAGGTAACAGATGCTGCATCATATCTGCACACAACCCACCACTATGATAAAA
>NW_011320436.1:0-429 GCF_000146605.3 Meleagris gallopavo | reverse complement strand
AGAATTCCAAATTAATGTAAAATGTACTTGATCTGTGAAAATGTGAAGAATGAAACAATATACTATTTTCTGAAACAAGCAGTAGGTAATTTGTTTTTTTTCCCTTTGTTTTTTTTTTCCCCCTTTGTTTTTTTATTTTTTTTCTTCCAAGTCCTGTATAACTGTCTGCATCTTCTATGAGTTTTCAGTGCAGTTCTTGTTCACAAGCTGGGAACAAATCTAAAATATATAATTATCACTTTGGTCAAATTATACGGAAATACCTGATATTTTTAAATTATAAATTAATAAAGTTTCATCTCATACCTAGAATTAGTAGGTGAAGATACATTTAATATTTCAAATATATTTTGTCGTTACAAAAATCAGTTGTTGTTGAGTAGGAACATGTATTGGATGGGAAACCACTAGTAATCAAATAGTGAAATT
>NW_011320433.1:0-516 GCF_000146605.3 Meleagris gallopavo | reverse complement strand
TCCCACTTTGTGTACAGATCTGGGATTATCTTGACCTAAGTGCAAAACCTTGCACCCTGCTTTGTTGAACCTCTTTAGGATCACAAGGGCCCAATGTTCAAGTTTACCAAGGTCCCTCTGGATGGCATTCTTTCCTTCTGCTGTATCAACCACTCCACTCAGCTTGGTGTCATCAGCAAACTTGCTGAGGGTACACACTCAATCCCATCATCACAGAATCACAGAATTGTAGGGGTTGGAAGGGACCTCTAGAGATCATCGAGACCAACCCCCCTGCCAAAGCAGGTTCCCTACATCAGGTCGCACAGGTAGGCGTCCACGCGAGACTTGAATATCTCCAGAGAAGGAGACTCCACAACCTCCCTGGGCCAGGCCTGTTCCAGTGCTCCGTCACCCTCACCGTGAAGAAGTTCTTAAGCACATTCGTGCAAAACTTTCCATGCTGCAGCTTATGTCCGTTTCCCCTCGTCCTGTCTCCACGTACCACTGAAAAGAGACTGGCCTCACCGCTAGGGC
>NW_011320432.1:0-495 GCF_000146605.3 Meleagris gallopavo | reverse complement strand
CCTGTTGTATTTTCCATGAAATAAATGGAGGCATTAATTTTTGGAGCAACTTACATATAATCTTCATCAATGACCTTGATGAGGGGATAGTGGCCACCCTCAGCAAGTTTGCTGATGATACGAAGTTGGGAGGATTGGCTGACACACCTGAAGGCTGTGCTGCCATTCAGCGAGACCTGGACAGGCTGGAGAGCTGGGCAGTAAGAAACCGGATGAGGTTCAACAAAAGCAAGTGTAGGGTCTTACACCTAGGGAGGAATAATTGCTTGCACCAATACAGGCTGGGGGATGAGCTGCTGGAGAGGAGCTCTGCAGAGAGGGACCTGGGCGTCCTGGTGGATGACAGGTTGGCCATGAGCCAGCAGTGTGCCCTCGTGGCCAAAAAGGCCAATGGCATTCTGGGGTGCATTAAGAAGAGCGTGGCCAGCAGGTCGAGGGAGGTGATCCTCCGCCTCTACTCTGCCCTGGTAAGGCCTCATCTGGAGTACTGTGTCC
>NW_011320431.1:0-437 GCF_000146605.3 Meleagris gallopavo | reverse complement strand
TTTACATAATATGGATACTGCAATAAATATCACATTGATCAGTCTTCAAAGAAATAGATAATATCTGACTACAAAAAAAAAGAAAAGAAAAACAAGAAAACACAACAACACTAAAGGCATACTTCATCAGCTCCAAAAACTTCTAATTTCTACTTGGGAAGTCTTTAGCTCTTGTAGCAAGAACTGTGAAATTTAAGGTATAAGGATATAAGTATAAAAATCAAGGTTGCCTCTGAGTTACAAATGTAGACTGCTGGGTATAAGCACTCTCAGCACACCCAGAACTCCTGCCCATGAATTCCCCGGGTGGCTGAAGAACTCCCAGGCCATTTATACAAAATGATGATTCCCAGTATCAACCCAGAACTTCACAGTGCAACACATCTTTCTCTTGTACCAAAGAAAACTGCTGCTGAATAAAACAGCAAGGATAATTG
>NW_011320429.1:0-598 GCF_000146605.3 Meleagris gallopavo | reverse complement strand
AATTTCTGAATTTCTGCCTCCTGTTCTTTTTTTTTTTTTTTTTAATTGAGATCTGTTCATTGTCTGCAGGCAACCATGAGTGTAAATCACTGCTACTGTTGTGGGACTGGAACAGTGCCATTACTGTAAAGGAAATAGACCCTATCTCAGTTTTCAAAAAACATTTGATTAGCTCTTAACCCCACTGTAGCGCTTATTTTATTATTTTATTATTATTTTATTTTATTTTATTTTATTTTATTTTCATCTTCTTTGCATTCATGAGTTGTTTCTCCAGAAGAGAAATTATTTGTGTGCATCAATATGTTCTGTGTTACTGTTTTTAGTGCATCATAGTAAATAAAGCATTGTTTTATCAACCCACTCATCAATAATCAATAATTAACTGCTGGGTGTTAGGTGGAATGTTGTATACAAGCTTGTTCTTCAAAGTGGCAGAATCTGACTCCTTTTTGCTGTAATAAAGTTGCTTCTGTTTGAGGCACTGTGTTGCTGGGAAACTGCTGCTAATTTTATGGCGTATGTCAGTAGTGGTGACTCAAATTGTACATGTCATTGAGTAGCTCTACTCCTTGTTTGTAAACTTCTTTTCTGTTAG
>NW_011320428.1:0-506 GCF_000146605.3 Meleagris gallopavo | reverse complement strand
GGTGGCAGTGATGAGGGTCTGCGCTGCTGCCCTCGCTTTGGCCTGGGCCTCTACTTTTCCTCGACGCCGCAGCCTCTGGATACGAAGAGATGACAGCCCTGTGGGGAAGACAGCTGAATCACTTTGACACTCAATAAAACACCTTTAGATCACACGCAAGTATGTTCTGCTTCCTGTTTGATAGTGTATATACCCTCCAATCTCCCTCAAATACGTTCAAAGCCATTTTCATCCCTCCAGCTTTGCCCTTCCTCATCTTCCATATTTCATAGATGGATAAATACCTTTAACTTTCCCCTGCCTCCACTCCCACGCCCCTTGTGCCCTTTAGTGACCTCCATCCTTCTCTCCTCCACATTCTGATGCAGGTACCCCTCATCCAGATAGCCATGCAGTTCCAGGACAATGTCAACGAATCCCTAAAGCCGACTTGCCCCTTGGGTCTTCAGCAAACCCCACTGTGAACTCCAAACCCTGTCCACATGGACATCAGGAGACTCTCAGCA
>NW_011320427.1:0-460 GCF_000146605.3 Meleagris gallopavo | reverse complement strand
CCCCCACCCATTTCCCACCCGCAATTCCCACCCCCCACCCATTTCCCACCCCCAACCAACATTTCCCAGCCCAAAGCGTTGACAGTCCGACACTTCTGCGGTCCATCTGCTTCAGAGACCCACACTGCCCCAGTCCAAGAGGCCGTTTGTGCACAGCCCACCTTTGGAGGGATAGGGCTGGGGCCGGTGCTGGTGCCCCTGGAACACTGCCGCTGCACTGCGGGTCTCGTGGGGGCCAGCGAGGAGCCCAGGGCTACGGGGAGCCATATTCATCGCTGCGGCCACGTCTCCTGCTACACCCAGCGGTGCCCATCACAGCCAACAGCGGCCCGAGCGGGAGCGTGCCAGGAAAGCGGCCCGAGTCCTGGTGCTGGCCGCCGTGCTGACACAGGCAGCTTCGCCTAGCGCCGGCGTCTGTGGCCTGGAAGATGGCGGCGGCGTGGCAGCTTCCTCTTTGTGG
>NW_011320426.1:0-501 GCF_000146605.3 Meleagris gallopavo | reverse complement strand
TGCAGAGACATCTCGTGTCTCAGTGACAGTCTGCAGCCCCCACCACGCCCCCCGACCCGGCCCCGAAGGCCCGCTGCCTCTCTCTCCCCCCACGCACACAGATGGGCCCGCTGGGCACCGGCACCGCTGTCCCACCAGCGGATTCGTCGCCCGGCCCGCAATGAGTCTGTCAGCACCGCGTGTTTATTTCGAGAGTGCCGGCCCGGGCGCCCGGTGGTTTCCATAGGAGGAAGAAATGTTTCCCGAGGAGGGCCCTGGCACACACTGCCCCGAGGAGCGGCGCACGCTGATGTGTGGAATCAGACTCTGTGACCACAAAGCAGTTATAAAAGCAGGTGTGTTTAATCAGGGCTGCGACTCCGGGTGCAAGGGGGAGAGCTGCTCCTAACTCGCACAGCGTCAGGAAGAAGTGCTGCAGCGAGAGGCCGAACTGATACGTGATCAGTAGTTTCCAGGAATTGGGATCCACGTTCCTTACGTTCCGAGAACCCAGCAGCACGC
>NW_011320425.1:0-504 GCF_000146605.3 Meleagris gallopavo | reverse complement strand
AACAGGCTGAGCAGTGGCCACAAATCCAAGTGCAGGATCAGTAGCTGGGATGAGGAACACCCACCACCAAAACATGCTAGGGGATGAAAGGACTGAGCGTAGTCCTGCTCCATAAGGCCTGGGAGTACTGGTGGGTGGGAGCTGGACACAAGCCAGCAATGGGCCCTTCCAGCCCAGAAAGCCAACCGTATCCTGGGCTGCATCCAAAGATGCGCAGTCAGCGGGCCAAGGGAGGAGATCCCCATCCCTCTGCTCTGCGCTGGTCAGGCCTCACCTGCAGTGCTGCGTCCAGATGTGGAGTCCTCAGTGCAGGGAGACATGGAGCTGTGCGAGTGCATCCAGAGTACAGCCACAAACACGAACCCAAGGATGGAACCCCTCTCCTGTAAGCAAGGAGAGCTGGGCTGTTCAGCCTGGAGAAGTGAAGGCTCCAAGGGAACCTGGTAACAGCCTTTCAATACCTAAAGGAAAGAACAAGGGAAAATGGAGGTGAAATCTAAGGAA
>NW_011320424.1:0-462 GCF_000146605.3 Meleagris gallopavo | reverse complement strand
GATATGAGGGCTGAATACACTGTCTTCTTACATTTGCAAGACTTAAGGGGACAAAACCAAGAAAGTAAGATTCACGAGCCTAACAATTCAGTGAATTGTCTAATTAATGCATTTTATTTATTGCACTTCCAGATTTAGCCTTTGAAATGTGGTTTGTTGTTAGGCAGTTTTTCTTTGTTCCCTTTTTACATACGAGAGAAGATGGCTGCTGTAATTGAGCAAATAGGCATTGCAAATACATTGAGACCCATTCTGTAGCAGCCAACAGGCAATGAAAGTGTCTTTTATTTAAAACAAAAGCAAAGGAGAGTACTGTCATGTCAGTTCATCACTGTAGGATAATGGTCTGTCAGTTGTTAATGCTACAACTCTTTTTCCATTAAAGCCTCTGTTTGTATTGCCCGCATAGACCCTCCAGCTGTTCCCAAAATAAGTTGTCTCAACATTTTCATGCCAGATGGA
>NW_011320423.1:0-488 GCF_000146605.3 Meleagris gallopavo | reverse complement strand
GTACAAGCATCTGGGTTTCCCCTTCATCAGGGACATCAACAGTGGGGTTGAGTGCACCCTAAGGACACCAAGCTGTGGGGTGCAGTGACACAGCAGAGGGACGGGATGCCATCCACAGAGACCTCAACAGGCTAAGCAGTGGGCACAAATCCAAGTGCAGGGTCAGTAGCTGGGATGAGGGAACACCCACCACCAAAACATGCTAGGGGATGAAAGGACTGAGCATAGTCCTGCTCCATAAGGCCTGGGAGTACTGGTGGGTGGGAGCTGGACACAAGCCAGCAATGGGCCCTTCCAGCCCAGAAAGCCAACCGTATCCTGGGCTGCATCCAAAGATGCGCAGTCAGCGGGCGAAGGGAGGAGATCCCCATCCCTCTGCTCTGCGCTGGTCAGGCCTCACCTGCAGTGCTGCGTCCAGATGTGGAGTCCTCAGTGCAGGGAGACATGGAGCTGTGCGAGTGCATCCAGAGTACAGCCACAAACACGAA
>NW_011320422.1:0-487 GCF_000146605.3 Meleagris gallopavo | reverse complement strand
TTGGCTTGATTCTCCTTTTCCTTCAGTGGCCTCTGCAACTTGTTGTGTGGGGCTCCACACAGCGGCTTTCCATCTGCGGTGTTTCCCCACAATACAACACGATCCATCTGTGAATAGGGCGTATGTCTTCTCATTTTTCTGGTAGTTCATTATATGGTGGGGCCTCTTTAGCACGTGATATCTCTTCTGCTGCCGGTGTTCCAAACTTTTTGCCTTCAGGCCAGTCCATGATCACCTCTAGGATTCCTGGACGGTTGAGATTCCCCATCCGCGCTCGCTGCGTAATCAGCGCAATCCACTTACTCCAAGTGGCATCAGTAGCATGATGGGTGGAGGGACCCTTTCCCTTGAACATCCAGTTCAGCACTGGCAGTCGAGGTGCCAGAAGGAGCTGTGTTTCTGTATCGATTACTTCGGAAGCAGCCCAAACCCCCTCATACGCGGCTAAGATCTCCTTCTCAGTTGGAGTGTAGCACTCTTCAGACCC
>NW_011320421.1:0-380 GCF_000146605.3 Meleagris gallopavo | reverse complement strand
ATCGGGGCGTTTCCAGATCTCAGGACACGTGCCTGAAACAAATGTTGGTTCTCCTCTCAGCAGAGCTGTTGGACAGACCTGTTGGCTCTAGAAATTTAAACATGGCAGTGAGATGAGGCCAATGATGTAAGAGTAAGAGATGCTTTGGGATGCTTTTATGGCTGCACAGTGCCTCAGGAAGCAGTGACACCTGCCAGCTAAATAAAAGACTGTCCCTTAGATGCTGTGCTGTACAGCTGTGGAGCCACAGTGCTCCACAACAGCTATAATGTGTCCTGATTAAAAAAAAAAAAAAAAGAACAGGTGCCTGCATCAGATGTCTGTGGCTGAGAGGCTCTTCCAGAAGAAGAAGAAGAAGGCAGCAGCACCTTATGCTCACA
>NW_011320420.1:0-385 GCF_000146605.3 Meleagris gallopavo | reverse complement strand
CGGCCACCGCCTCCATTGCCAAAACGCAAACTCCCCGCTGAGGAGCCCGTCCAAACGTGGCGCCGGTTCTGGCTGATGTCCACCAGAAGCACCTGACCTGGCAGGGCCCCCAGCTGGCCAGCTTTTTGCTTGGCTGGGTCTCCCGGACCGGCCGGGAGGATTCTGGCCTGGCAATTCTAACCAGGTCAGACGACTGGATGGCTTTGGGCCTGTCAGGCCTTCCCCGTTTGTCTGGCCAGCCAGCTATTGGCCTGGCAGGGCCCCCCGGCTGTCTGGGATGCTTCTAACAGGCAGGATCACCCAGACCAGCCAGCAACTCAGCTTTTAACCGTGCAGGTCTTGCCTGGCTGACAAGCTGGCTTTTAACCTGGCAGAGCCCCCAGGC
>NW_011320419.1:0-551 GCF_000146605.3 Meleagris gallopavo | reverse complement strand
AATTCCAGAGACAGGTATTAAAGAACTAAAGACAGGCAGGGAGTTAGGAAGAAACACAGATGTTCTCCAACTACTCCGTCATTCTTAGTTCCTTTCCCACAATGAATTAAAAACTCATCCCTTTCTTAAACAGCTAGAGCAACTATCTATAAAGAATGGATATTTCTTCTCAAATGCGTTTTCACAGTAATTGATAGAAATAGTTGACTGATGCTTTTATCAAGTTTGTGTTTTTGCTAATTTTTCATTAGAAAAGCCTATCAGTGTAACCGCACAAAGGAGAGGAAAGCACTAATGCTTCTCAAAAAAGAAAGGAAAGGTGAGAGGTGCATTCCATTTTTTAAATGTATTTTAATTAAAGCAAAAACAAAACCATGGTAGCTCAAACAAATGGTTCTCTTAATCTGGCACTCTGTAACGAACCCAAGACTCCAGAGGCAGGAACAAGGAGCATCAGTAATTAACTGATGGAGGGAACTCCAGAGGGAAACCAAACCTCAAAGAACTGTTAATAAGTACTTGAACATGTGAGCTTGTGCTATTTCTGGCCT
>NW_011320418.1:0-648 GCF_000146605.3 Meleagris gallopavo | reverse complement strand
CAGCGAGTGCCTGAGCCTGCTGCTGCCATCGGAGGGCGGCACAGATACCGGCTGCATGAGGTGAGAGCAGGTGGATGGATGGTGTGCTCAGCCTGAGTCTAAGAGCCTGAGACTAAGGGGAATGCCAGGGAATTGCAATCATAGAATGGTTTGGGCTGGAAGGGACCTTTCAGATCATCTAGTTCCAACTGAAAGGTGAGAAGGGCCCCACAAGTGAAAGTAAAATGGAAAAAGGCTTCACAGTGACTGAGAATAAGGGGAATGAAGGGGAATAGTTAGAGAGAGTTTATAGAAGTAAGAACGTAGAGCTTGCTAGAAAAATAAGGGATGGCAGACACTGGGTCTGGGATACTCAGGGGGATGAAGGCCATAAAGATAAGGGTTTGAGAACAACCCGAGGACGTTTGGCAGGGAGGTGATCAGATGTCCACAGGGCAAGAGGAAACCGGTTTGGGGGGATGCCCCCCCAAAAGGTCAGAAGTTTACAGCGAGAAAAGCCAGAAGCTTTTGCGAGGAAGACAACAAATCTTCATCCCACGACCCACTGTGCACGCGCAAGAGGGGAGGGTCTGCACGCTAATGAACTCTCGGGGGTGTAATGAACATGTATCCGAATTCCGGGAAAACTATTGATTATAGATTAGTTTG
>NW_011320417.1:0-653 GCF_000146605.3 Meleagris gallopavo | reverse complement strand
CCCCTTGTCCTATCGCTATCCACCCTCCTAAACAGCCGTTGCCCCCTCCTGCTTATGCGCTCCCTTCGAGTCTTGGAAGGCTGTCATGAGCTATCTCCAGAGCTTTCTCTTCTCCCACACAACAATCCCAGTTCCGTCAACATTTCTTTCTAAGAGAGGTGCTCCAGCCCTCTGATCATCTTCGTGGCCCTTCTCTGGACCTGCTCCAAAAGCTCCACATCATTCCTGTGCTGGAGCCCCAGGCCTGGACGCAGTGCTGCACATGGGGCCGCACCAGAGCCGAGTCGAGGGGGACAATCACCTCCCTCTCCCTGCTGGTCGCTCCTCTTTGAATGCAGCCCAGGATACAGTTGGCCTTCTGGGCTGCAAGTGCACACTACTGGCTTATGTCCAGCTCTTTGTCCACCAGGATCCCCGAGTCCTCCGCAGGGCTGCTCCCAAGGGCTTCTACGCCCAGTTGGTACAAGCATCTGGGTTTCCCCTTCATCAGGGACATCAACAGTGGGGTTGAGTGCACCCTAAGGACACCAAGCTGTGGGCTGCAGTGACACAGCAGAGGGACGGGATGCCATCCACAGAGACCTCAACAGGCTGAGCAGTGGCCACAAATCCAAGTGCAGGGTCAGTAGCTGGGATGAGGGAACACCCACCAC
>NW_011320416.1:0-538 GCF_000146605.3 Meleagris gallopavo | reverse complement strand
CCCCAGGCCTGGACGCAGTGCTGCACATGGGGCCGCACCAGAGCCGAGTCCAGGGGGGACCAATCACCTCCCTCTCCCCTGCTGGTCGCTCCTCTTTGAATGCAGCCCACGATACAGTTGGCCTTCTGGGCTGCAAGTGCACACTACTGGCTTATGTCCAGCTCTTTGTCCACCAGGATCCCCGAGTCCTCCGCAGGGCTGCTCCCAAGCGCTTCTACGCCCAGTTGGTACAAGCATCTGGGTTTCCCCTTCATCAGGGACATCAACAGTGGGGTTGAGTGCACCCTAAGGACACCAAGCTGTGGGGTGCAGTGACACAGCAGAGGGACGGGATGCCATCCACAGAGACCTCAACAGGCTGAGCAGTGGCCACAAATCCAAGTGCAGGATCAGTAGCTGGGATGAGGGAACACCCACCACCAAAACATGCTAGGGGATGAAAGGACTGAGCGTAGTCCTGCTCCATAAGGCCTGGGAGTACTGGTGGGTGGGAGCTGGACACAAGCCAGCAATGGGCCCTTCCAGCCCAGAAAGCCAA
>NW_011320415.1:0-621 GCF_000146605.3 Meleagris gallopavo | reverse complement strand
CCCAGCTACCTACCCTGCACTTGGATTTGTGGCCACTGCTCAGCCTGTTGAGGTCTCTGTGGATGGCATCCCATCCCTCTGCTGTGTCACTGCAGCCCACAGCTTGGTGTCCTTAGGGTGCACTCAACCCCACTGTTGATGTCCCTGATGAAGGGGAAACCCAGATGCTTGTACAAACTGGGCGTAGAAGCCCTTGGGAGCAGCCCTGCGGAGGACTCGGGGATCCTGGTGGACAAAGAGCTGGACATAAGCCAGTAGTGTGCACTTGCAGCCCAGAAGGCCAACTGTATCCTGGGCTGCATTCAAAGAGGAGCGACCAGCAGGGAGAGGGAGGTGATTGTCCCCCTCGACTCGGCTTTGGTGCGGCCCCATGTGCAGCACTGCGTCCAGGCCTGGGGCTCCAGCACAGGAATGATGTGTAGCTTTTGGAGCAGGTCCAGAGAAGGGCCACGAAGACGATCAGAGGGCTGGAGCACCTCTCTTAGAAAGAAATGTTGAGGGAACTGGGATTGTTTGTGTGGGAGAAGAGAAAGCTCTGGAGATAGCTCATGACAGCCTTCCAAGACTCGAAGGGAGCGCATAAGCAGGAGGGGGCAACGGCTGTTTAGGAGGGTGGATAGC
>NW_011320414.1:0-398 GCF_000146605.3 Meleagris gallopavo | reverse complement strand
AATAGTATGAGATAGAATTGTGCATGGAAATTGGAACTTGTTACATTGCAACACGGTCTGTAATTTCTGTCCCAGCATTCTGTAACTTGGACTATTTTTTTTCTGTGAGCAAGGAGAAAGTGCGTCGAGTCCAAATCTGTTTCTAACTACCTAGGAATTAATTAGCTCAGCAATAAGGGCGTTGTGGGGTTAATGTTGCTGCTGTTCTGGAGTAATTCAGTCTTCACGTTTTGCTCAGTTTCTGTCCAAAGCTGAGATGACAACTGTGTCATCAGACGATGCACCATCTGATGATGTTATTACTGCTGATGAGCTAACAGCTACCCCAGAGCAGAGATCTTGCTGGCTTTCTCAAGCTGCCTTCGACATCCTTCTGTGATAAGAATAAGCCTGGATAT
>NW_011320413.1:0-411 GCF_000146605.3 Meleagris gallopavo | reverse complement strand
CTAGAGCTGTGAGCTCTGCTTTTCTTGGAGGATCTCAAGCTGGATGGCTGTCATTAATAGGGCTATGTGCTAATTGCATCCTTGTCGGTGTTTTTTTAAGGGTCATTGTGTGCATCCTTGTTGTGTTTTAAATTATGTTCTGCGTCTCTTCTGATTTCATTTTGCAGCCTGATGGAGTTGAAGGATTGCCTGGGCTCCTCCAGTCAGTGGTGTGAGATGTGTCCAGCAGGTAATGAACATCATGCACCCCATGTTGGTGCGCTGCTTGTATGCAGGTAGGTTTGCGATGTGATCCGACTCCCCCATGCTGACCATCCACAGCTAGATCAAGTTGCTCAGAGTCTGAGCCAGGCTCACCTTGAAAGGCAACCTGTGCCACTGCCTCAGCACCCTCACTGTACAAGACATTTT
>NW_011320412.1:0-492 GCF_000146605.3 Meleagris gallopavo | reverse complement strand
GCTGTGATCTGTAGAAGGAGAAGAGCACGTTTGATGGAGAGAAAGGGAGGACTGCTTCTCTTAAGTGGAGAACAGATGGAAGCGTTGTGTTGAAACGGAACCAGAAGTTTACCTTAAGAGGTTTGGAGCCCACACGATGGCTAAGTTCTTAGCGTGCATGTTGGTGATGGAGGAGCTCCCAGCTAGACGAGCCAAGTGTCTCATCAGGTACTCGAGTGTCCTGGAAAACAACACAGGCAAGTGTTCAGCACCAAGGAGCACGCCGTGCTGCCATTCACAAAGCAAACCTCCATTCATGCTGGCTCTTGTTACTGCTACTGTCACTGAACACCAAGTAGATCCAACTTGACTCAGTGCCACGCTGCAGCACCAAGCCCCAGCACAGCACAGCCGCAGCCATCAGCTGCACCAAGCGTGCCGCCGTGCCCAGCAACTGACCCAATAAATTCACCACCCCCGTGGAGCCTTCAACCGCTTCAGCACACACAGGCA
>NW_011320411.1:0-381 GCF_000146605.3 Meleagris gallopavo | reverse complement strand
CCCTTTCCTCCTCCCGGGCACGGATGCCAAGATTTTGGCCTCCTGCACACTCGGTGGTCATCTGTGCTTTACCATAACCGTGTGTTCTTCGCTGTTTCATGTTGCTGCAGAGGCTGCTGCTGCTGCATGGGTTGATGTTGGTTTCCTCGGTTTGTTTTCCATGTTGTTTTTCTGTGGTTTCTGCCTTGGTTTCCTGCTCCTTCTGCATTGCAATGCATTGGGTTTTTTTCCAGGGTTGTTTTATTTTCCCTTTTGTTTCTATTCTTGGAACTGCTTTTTCCTTTCCTGAGCGTATTCCCCTCTGTTTGTGAGGATTTCAAGTGATTTTGCTTTGCTCTCCTTGGCTTTTTTACATATTCATTCTTTCCTTTTGCTGGTTTT
>NW_011320410.1:0-489 GCF_000146605.3 Meleagris gallopavo | reverse complement strand
CAGAGGAGAGCACGTGCTGCATGGAGCGGGAGGTTGCCAAAACAGAGAAAAGGAGAGCTTAAGATACAGCAGAAATTACCTGGTAAGGCATTTGTAAAAAGCAAGGAAAACAAGAGTTTCCCAGCAGTTAACCAGGAAGCACAGTGAGCCCTGCTCTGACCTCGGCACCTCCTGGGGGACTTCCCAAATCCCTCTGCCCTATCTGCAGTCCTGATGCCGTCCCCTCTGCACAGGTGCTTTGGAGGCAGATCCATGCGTTTACCTGCTGCTGAATAAGCCTCTCTCTTGCTTTCCAGGAATCCCTCTGCTCCACTCCTCCAGGCTACATCCGGAGGATGGAGTATGACCGAGAGCTCCAGGAGAGGAGGGAGGTGTGGGAAAAGGAGCACCGGAGAGTACCAGCGAAGATCCCACTACGGCAGTAAGGGTGGGCAGCTCCTGCTGCGTCCTGGCTCAGGGGCAGTGAGCAGGTGTTGAGCCAGGGACCCC
>NW_011320409.1:0-481 GCF_000146605.3 Meleagris gallopavo | reverse complement strand
TGCCAAACAGAGAAAAGGAGAGCTTAAGATACAGCAGAAATTACCTGGTAAGGCATTGTAAAAGCAAGGAAACAAGAGTTTCCCAGCAGTTAACCAGGAAGCACAGTGAGCCCTGCTCTGACCTCGGCACCTCCTGGGGGACTTCCCAAATCCCTCTGCCCTATCTGCAGTCCTGATGCCGTCCCCTCTGCACAGGTGCTTTGGAGGCAGATCCATGCGTTTACCTGCTGCTGAATAAGCCTCTCTCTTGCTTTCCAGGAATCCCTCTGCTCCACTCCTCCAGGCTACATCCGGAGGATGGAGTATGACCGAGAGCTCCAGGAGAGGAGGGAGGTGTGGGAAAAGGAGCACCGGAGAGTACCAGCGAAGATCCCACTACGGCAGTAAGGGTGGGCAGCTCCTGCTGCGTCCTGGCTCAGGGGCAGTGAGCAGGTGTTGAGCCAGGGACCCCCACAGATGGGGCTGTGGGCGTGCAGGCTGG
>NW_011320408.1:0-359 GCF_000146605.3 Meleagris gallopavo | reverse complement strand
GATGCCAGATTTTGGCCTCCTGCACACTCGGTGGTCACTCTGTGCTTTGCCATGACCTTGTATTTTTTTTGTCATTTTCATGTTGCTGCAGAGGCTGCTGCTGCTGCATGGGTTGATGTTGGTTTCCTCGGTTTGTTTTCCGTGTTGTTTTTCTGTGGTTTCTGCCTTGGTTTCCTGCTCCTTCTGCATTGCAATGCATTGGTTTTTTTTTCCAGTGTTGTTTAATTTTCCCTTTTGTTTCTATTCTTGGAACTGCTTTTTCCTTTCCTGAGCGTATTCCCCTCTGTTTGTGAGGATTTCAAGTGATTTTGCTTTGCTCTGCTTGGCTTTTTTACATACTCGTTCATTCCTTTTCCTGT
>NW_011320407.1:0-510 GCF_000146605.3 Meleagris gallopavo | reverse complement strand
GCTCCCCTTATCCATCCCATGTTATCCTCTGTGCTGATGATCCTTCGTGCATACCACGGGGACCAGGGCCCCATCCAACCTGGCCTTGGACTCCTCCAGGGATGGGAAATCCATTTTTGTATGTACTTGTTGGTAATGTTCTTCCCGTTTTGATGTGCTCTGTAGAATGTGTTGTGCTCAGCCTTGTCCAACTGAGCCAAACCTGGAATGACTGGAATGACCTGGTTTCTTCTTTTTGTTGCGCAGTGCCAAAGAAACGCGGCAAGCTCGTCACCTTCCTTCGTTCCTTGGTGAAGGCCCGCCCAAAGAAACCAAAGGAGCGGGAGACGGAGAAGGAAAGGGTGTTTGGCTGTGACCTGGGAGAGCATCTTCTCCACTCTGGTCGTGATGGTAAGGGAGATCTTCCTCTGCTGGGAGTCTAAAGATGAAAGGGAGATCATACGTAGCAAGGGGCAGGTTGATACCAGTGGACAAACGAGTAATGGGAGTTGATGGCTGAAGGATAAAGTG
>NW_011320406.1:0-439 GCF_000146605.3 Meleagris gallopavo | reverse complement strand
TTCTGGAGCTCTCTGTAGGCAGAGGAGTGGCTATGGGTCTTTTCGGACCCATACTTGATTATCTATCAGGAAGCTGAAAAAGTAAAGTTTTCTTTGACAAGAAAACTACCATTGCATGAAGTTTCAAATAGAGATTTGGTAGCTTTTGCTCTGAAAGTGTACAAAGCTTGCGGAGATGCAGAGTCCTAGGGCGTATGTGGAAATGGATACAGCGCATAGTGGTACCGTACGGCTTTCTATCCATGTTTCTGAAATGAAGCTCATCTGTCTGAATGGCGTATTTCCGACATACAAAGCACTTCTAGCGTTACAGTTAATCCACAACAAAATACCTCAGTATCCTGGGTAGAGTTTCTAGTTTGCTCAGGGATGTGATTTAGTGGTGGGCTGTTAGAGTGACACGGTCAGGTTGCAGTTGGACTCGATGATCTTGAAGGTC
>NW_011320405.1:0-494 GCF_000146605.3 Meleagris gallopavo | reverse complement strand
AGCTCTCTGTAGGCAGAGGAGTGGCTATGGGTCTTTTCGGACCCATACTTGATTATCTATCAGGAAGCTGAAAAAGTAAAAGTTTTCTTTGACAAGAAACTACCATTGCATGAAGTTTCAAATAGAGATTTGGTAGCTTTTGCTCTGAAAGTGTACAAAGCTTGCGGAGATGCAGAGTCCTAGGGCGTATGTGGAAATGGATACAGCGCATAGTGGTACCGTACGGCTTTCTATCCATGTTTCTGAAATGAAGCTCATCTGTCTGAATGGCGTATTTCCGACATACAAAGCACTTCTAGCGTTACAGTTAATCCACAACAAAATACCTCAGTATCCTGGGTAGAGTTTCTAGTTTGCTCAGGGATGTGATTTAGTGGTGGGCTGTTAGAGTGACACGGTCAGGTTGCAGTTGGACTCGATGATCTTGAAGGTCTTTTCCAACCTCTGCAATTCTGTGACATCTCATTGTAATGATTCGTGGTGTCTCAGTGCTC
>NW_011320404.1:0-498 GCF_000146605.3 Meleagris gallopavo | reverse complement strand
GGGTATCCCTGAATCCTAAAGCCTAATCCGAATCCAAAAGGGCAACCATTAACCAAATCACAAATGGGAACCCGTAACTCTTACCCCTTATCCAACATGGTAGCCCTTACCCTTCCGTAACGGCACAACCCTTAACCCAAACTGGTAACACTGAAGCCTAACCCCAGAGAGAAACCAGTAACACAAAGCAGAACCGTTTGCCTTCACGCTTCGCCCTCACCCAAAAGGGTAACCTTGAAACCTGACCCGAATGCATAACGCTTGGCACGTAACCCTTAAGCACAACCCAATCTGGGAAGCCTCGAGCCTCCAGCCTAACCCCAAAGGGTAACTCAGCACTCACCAATCGCACCAAACGGTAACACTTCACCGCAACCCAGAGCGGGACGAGGCTGAGCTTGTCTGCTGCCGGGGCTGCTCTGAGGCACAGGGCATGGCGAGCGGCTGCGGGCAGCGCAGCTCACACAGGAGGTGCCTGGACCCAGCTGCCAGCCGTCC
>NW_011320403.1:0-458 GCF_000146605.3 Meleagris gallopavo | reverse complement strand
ACCCCTTATCCAACATGGTAGCCCTTTACCCTTCCGTAACGGCACAACCCTTAACCCAAAACCTGGTAAACACTGAAGCCTAACCCCAGAGAGAAACCAGTAACACAAAGCAGAACCGTTTGCCTTCACGCTTCGCCCTCACCCAAAAGGGTAACCTTGAAACCTGACCTGAATGCATAACGCTTGGCACGTAACCCTTAAGCACAACCCAATCTGGGAAGCCTCGAGCCTCCAGCCTAACCCCAAAGGGTAACTCAGCACTCACCAATCGCACCAAACGGTAACACTTCACCGCAACCCAGAGCGGGACGAGGCTGAGCTTGTCTGCTGCCGGGGCTGCTCTGAGGCACAGGGCATGGCGAGCGGCTGCGGGCAGCGCAGCTCACACAGGAGGTGCCTGGACCCAGCTGCCAGCCGTCCTTGGGCAGGGCCCTCTGTCCTCGTGGCAACGCACTGTG
>NW_011320402.1:0-467 GCF_000146605.3 Meleagris gallopavo | reverse complement strand
CCCAAACTGGTAACACTGAAAGCCTAACCCCAGAGAGAAACCAGTAACACAAAGCAGAACCGTTTGCCTTCACGCTTCGCCCTCACCCAAAAGGGTAACCTTGAAACCTGACCTGAATGCATAACGCTTGGCACGTAACCCTTAAGCACAACCCAATCTGGGAAGCCTCGAGCCTCCAGCCTAACCCCAAAGGGTAACTCAGCACTCACCAATCGCACCAAACGGTAACACTTCACCGCAACCCAGAGCGGGACGAGGCTGAGCTTGTCTGCTGCCGGGGCTGCTCTGAGGCACAGGGCATGGCGAGCGGCTGCGGGCAGCGCAGCTCACACAGGAGGTGCCTGGACCCAGCTGCCAGCCGTCCTTGGGCAGGGCCCTCTGTCCTCGTGGCAACGCACTGTGACAGCATAAAGGCTCCAGGAACCCGGCCGACGTCACCTGTGCTGCCACGTGCTCTGTGCTGCCAC
>NW_011320400.1:0-490 GCF_000146605.3 Meleagris gallopavo | reverse complement strand
CCACAAGTCCATGGGACCTGATGGGGTGCATCCAGGTGTGGCTGAGGGAGCTGGCGGAGGTCATTGCCGAACCGCTCTCCATCATTTTTGAGAGGTGTTGGATAACAGGGGAGGTCCCTGAAGACTGGAGGATAGCCAATGTCACTCCGGTCTTCACAAAGGGCAAGAAGGAAGAGCCGGGTAATTATAGGCCTGTCAGCCTCACCTCCGTCCCTGGAAAGGTGATGGAACAGCTTGTGCTGGATACCATCTCCAGACAGCTGGGAGAAAAGGAGGTTATCAGGAGTAGTCAGCATGGGTTCACCAAGGGGAGGTCGTGCTCGACCAACCTGGTGGCCTTCTATGATGCTGTCACATGCTGGTGGATGGGGGAAGAGCGGTAGATTTGGTCTACCTTGATTTTAGAAAGGCATTTGATAGTGTCTGCCACGACATCCTTATAACACAGCTGAGGAAGTGTGGGATAGACGAGTGGACAGTGAGGTGGGTT
>NW_011320398.1:0-494 GCF_000146605.3 Meleagris gallopavo | reverse complement strand
GTGACAGCCAGACCATACACTCCTACTAATGGACCTGGTGCAGCGATTTTGGCAGAGGCCGAGAGAGAGTATACCTGCATGGCTGCTCAGGTTATGGGATTCAGGAGCAGAAAAGTGTTAATGGGTTTAAATGGGGCCGGAAATGTCAAAGCTGGCCACCATAGCATTACATCCTGCTGTCAGGCAGAGACTATACGCTGCCATCCAGTATAGCAATGAGAACCACTCAATGATAGATTGGTTAATGGCAGCGTGCCGGATGGTCTGGCCAAATAAAACAGATATTCCCCTAAACATAGGACTATGGTCCTCCATGGAGGACCTTCAAAACTACATTCGCGACTTAGGCATGAGAGAAGCAATATATGAAGACTCGTAGGATAGCCCGGATATGATCCAGTTCTCGGCGGGCATGCGAGATTTAATTTTCCAAGAGGCCCCTTCCCACCTATATGGGACCTTGGTTTCGATATTAAACCCTCTGGTGACCTCGG
>NW_011320397.1:0-485 GCF_000146605.3 Meleagris gallopavo | reverse complement strand
AAGCATCATTTCACAACGCTTGGCCACAGAAGGACAAGGAGTGAGGAAGCAGGTGGTCCAGACAAATTCAGGGCAAACGCATAGAATGGCCTGGGTTGAAAAGGACCTTCTAGATGGTCTAGTTTCAACCACCCTGCCGTGCTGGGCTGTTGTGGTTTTGTGATTTTTTGTTGTCAGTATCCCACATCAGAACATCATGTGAACCAGTGGGAGTTAACGAGTTAATCTTCTGGATCCGTTCACTGCCTTTTGTGGACTCTTGGAGTATCCTGATGGGAAGGGAGGGGAGGGGCGGCATCCCTGGCGGGCAGGGGCGGTGGGGCGGAGCTCGCCGCTGAGAAAAGCATAGTGGTTTCCCTCGCACTGTCGTGGTTTGCCCGGCATTTTGAATACTCTTGTCTTTCTCGTTTTGTTTGATTTAGTTAAATTCAGTAAACTACCGTTCCTCCTCAGGTCGCTGCCGTTGTGTTTTCTCTTTGTTCAAA
>NW_011320395.1:0-503 GCF_000146605.3 Meleagris gallopavo | reverse complement strand
ACATCCACAATTCTAGGCAATCTGTTTTAGAGCCTCACCACACTCTGAGGAAAGAATTTCTTCCTAACATCTAGCCTACATATCCCCTCTTTTAGTTTAAAGCCATTTCCCTTTGTCCTACTACTATCAGACCACATAAAAAATTGGTCAGTTTCCTGCTCATAAGCTCCCCTCACTTACTGGAAAGCTAGAATGTGGTCTCCCCAGAGCCCTTCTCTTCTCCAGGTTGAATAATCCCAACTCCCTCTGCCTTTCTTCAAGGGAGAAGTGTTTCTTCCTTTGATCATCTTTATGACCTTCCTCTTGACCTGCTCCAACACCTCCCTGTCTTTCTTGTGCTGAAGGCCGTAGACCTGAATGCAGTACTCCAGACAGGGTCTCACAAGGGCGGAGTAGAGGGGGACAATTAGCTCCTCGCCTGCTGTCCATGCCTCTTTTGATGCAGCCCAGGATACAGCTGGCCTTCCAGGCTGCAGCACACACTGCTGGCTCACGTCCAGTTT
>NW_011320394.1:0-493 GCF_000146605.3 Meleagris gallopavo | reverse complement strand
GGCCTGGGAGTACTGGTGGGTGGGAGCTGGACACAAGCCAGCAATCGGGCCCTTCCAGCCCAGAAAGCCAACCGTATCCTGGGCTGCATCCAAAGATGCGCAGTCAGCGGGCCAAGGGAGGAGATCCCCATCCCTCTGCTCTGCGCTGGTCAGGCCTCACCTGCAGTGCTGCGTCCAGATGTGGAGTCCTCAGTGCAGGGAGACATGGAGCTGTGCGAGTGCATCCAGAGTACAGCCACAAACGCGAACCCAAGGATGGAACCCCTCTCCTGTAAGCAAGGAGAGCTGGGCTGTTCAGCCTCCTGGAGAAGTGAAGGCTCCAAGGGAACCTGGTAACAGCCTTTCAATACCTAAAGGAAAGAACAAGGGAAAATGGAGGTGAAATCTAAGGAAAATGTCTTGTACAGTGAGGGTGCTGAGGCAGTGGCACAGGTTGCCAGAGACATGGTGGATGTGCTGGCCCTTTCAAGGTGAGCCTGGCTCAGACTCTGAG
>NW_011320393.1:0-488 GCF_000146605.3 Meleagris gallopavo | reverse complement strand
GGGAGCTGGACACAAGCCAGCAGTCGGGCCCTTCCACGCCCAGAAAGCCAACCGTATCCTGGGCTGCATCCAAAGATGCGCAGTCAGCGGGCCAAGGGAGGAGATCCCCACTCCCTCTGCTCTGCGCTGGTCAGGCCTCAGCTGCAGTGCTGCGTCCAGATGTGGAGTCCTCAGTGCAGGGAGACATGGAGCTGTGCGAGTGCATCCAGAGTACAGCCACAAACACGAACCCAAGGATGGAACCCCTCTCCTGTAAGCAAGGAGAGCTGGGCTGTTCAGCCTCCTGGAGAAGTGAAGGCTCCAAGGGAACCTGGTAACAGCCTTTCAATACCTAAAGGAAAGAACAAGGGAAAATGGAGGTGAAATCTAAGGAAAATGTCTTGTACAGTGAGGGTGCTGAGGCAGTGGCACAGGTTGCCAGAGACATGGTGGATGTGCTGGCCCTTTCAAGGTGAGCCTGGCTCAGACTCTGAGCAACTTGATCTAGC
>NW_011320392.1:0-504 GCF_000146605.3 Meleagris gallopavo | reverse complement strand
TATACCTGCACGGCTGCTCAGGTTATGGGATTCAGGAGCAGAAGGTGTTATGGTTAATGGGCCGGAAATGTCAAAGCTGGCCACCATAGCATTACATCCTGCTGTCAGGCAGAGACTATACGCTGCCATCCAGTATAGCAATGAGAACCACTCAATAATAGATTGGTTAATGGCAGCGTGCCGGATGGTCTGGCCAAATAAAACAGATATTCCCCTAAACATAGGACTATGGTCCTCCATGGAGGACCTTCAAAACTACATTCGCGACTTAGGCATGAGAGAAGCAATATATGAAGATTCGTAGGATAGCCCGGATATGATCCAGTTCTCGGCGGGCATGCGAGATTTAATTTTCCAAGAGGCCCCTTCCCACCTATATGGGACCTTGGTTTCGATATTAAACCCTCTGGTGACCTCGGAAACCGTAGTTCAGCAGGCTGCTCGGATAGTTGCTGATCTGGGGGAGACAGAACGCCTACGGACCAGGCGCAACATTCGCATGTT
>NW_011320391.1:0-453 GCF_000146605.3 Meleagris gallopavo | reverse complement strand
GGAGCCCAGGCCTGGACGCAGTGCTGCACATGGGGCCGCACCAGAGCCGAGTGAGGGGACGAATCACCTCCCTCTCCCTGCTGGTCGCTCCTCTTTGAATGCAGCCCAGGATACAGTTGGCCTTCTGGGCTGCAAGTGCACACTACTGGCTTATGTCCAGCTCTTTGTCCACCAGGATCCCCGAGTCCTCCGCAGGGCTGCTCCCAAGGGCTTCTACGCCCAGTTGGTACAAGCATCTGGGTTTCCCTTCATCAGGGACATCAACAGTGGGGTTGAGTGCACCCTAAGGACACCAAGCTGTGGGGTGCAGTGACACAGCAGAGGGACGGGATGCCATCCACAGAGACCTCAACAGGCTGAGCAGTGGGCACAAATCCAAGTGCAGGGTCAGTAGCTGGGATGAGGGAACACCCACCACCAAAACATGCTAGGGGATGAAAGGACGTGAGCGTA
>NW_011320390.1:0-532 GCF_000146605.3 Meleagris gallopavo | reverse complement strand
TTGGTTCAGCCTGTGACTTAGGAATTCCACTACAAGCTGCACGTCTCAGTAACTCAGCAGTTGGGGTGGGCGATAGGATGATAACTTCTTGGAAACGGCTGTGATATGCCCTCGTATTCTAATCGTAATATCAGAATAATCTACGCCTCGTTGCTTGGAACCGATTGTAATTATCCCCTCCTCTTCTTGCATATGTATAACTTGTCTCCCAAACTATCCTTAAGCTGTCACTTGTGGAGTGCAAACTAGGAGGGGCTGCCCCCTCTGCGCCCAGCGTGTGTGTGTGCAGCGCTGTAAGAAAACATGCAGCTGCTTTGTAACTACTTTGTGTTTTTTTGGCTTCTCTTCTGCTTCTTAAAGGAGGACTTGCAATTGCTTCAGTTGGGGCCTGCGGTTCAGGGAGAAAGAGCGTCCGTGTGAGGCTGGTGGATCTTGTTCAGTGCACCAATGATGGGAACGGAGCAAAGGACCGTTTTCTGCAAGACCTTTCTTGTATTTTCTTCCATCTCTTTCCATGTGGTCCAACAGCCAA
>NW_011320389.1:0-479 GCF_000146605.3 Meleagris gallopavo | reverse complement strand
AAGCATTTTGAAGTAGTATGATATATATTCTGTGCCTCAGAACGTGGTACATGTGGCATGAGAGAGTTTTGGGGCCATAAGGAGTGCCCTGACAGCATCAGAACTGTAAGAGCAGAGAGCTATGCGTGATGCAGCGCTATTCATGTCACCCACAGGAAGCAGGAGGTGGAACAAAATATTGCCAGAACTGTGATCGGATTGTGTCTCATAAGGAACTATTCCATTAGTTCTAGAAGAGAGCTTTGAAGCAATGTATATTCAGGATTATCGTCAGCATGCCAGGTGCTGGGACCATGCAGAAAGAGAAATGGTCTGAAAATGTCAGTGCAATTTAAAATATATACCTTCTTGTCCCAAGCGACCATACTGAAGGGAAATAGGAAATAAACAATAGAAAAAGAATGGCTGCTTGATTCCTGAGCATCAAAATGGCAATCATTAAACATAAGGTAAAAGAAATCAAGGCAAAAGTGGTACAG
>NW_011320388.1:0-467 GCF_000146605.3 Meleagris gallopavo | reverse complement strand
GTGAGCTGTGGTGTGGGTACCTGCCTCTAAATGGGGCTGCATGCAGGGCGGCGTGTGATGGAGGAGAGAGGAAGGATGCTGCAGATCTGTGCTGACTGCAGAAATGGGACAGTGTTGGATCAGCAGAAAGGCACTGGAAGAAACTATGCTTGAAGACCAGAAATTTGTGTCTGATTGTGCTCAAGTCTTCCTCCAAAGAGATGCTCTTCATGTCTTTCTTGTTTCCTTTCTGTCAGAAGCTGATGCCAGTGGCCTTCCTCTGAAGCGCAGCCTTGCAGAAAGGCAGGAGGGAGCTACAGACCATGACATGACACCCATGAGAGGTACAGGCACACAACAGGCATCTGGGTTAGGTGCACTGTCTTTCTAACGAGGCTTTCTGTCTGTTCTTCCCGGGACTGTTCTCATTGCGTGTTGCTTGGGGTCTTAATCCCCGGGATTTACAGTTCCCTTCCGTGTGCTGATTT
>NW_011320387.1:0-433 GCF_000146605.3 Meleagris gallopavo | reverse complement strand
ATTTCTCTGTTCACACACCACAGCACTGAGAGACTTCTTCAGAACTACCCTTCGGCTACCCTCTGGCATAGGCAGGTGTTCTAGAAGCAACCAGTTTGTTCAGTCAGTTCAAATGTGACAGCCTATTAGGCAGCATTTTACCAAGTGCTGTCCCTCTGCTAGCAGATGGGGACTCTGGCACAAAGCAGCATTGCTGGAGGTGGATCTGCTCCCCCAGCCCCGGCTGCCAGCAGCCTCACCACCAGCCCTGCACGTGGATTTCCTCTGCTTGCATCTCTGCTGTGCTCCCTACTGCTGTCGGGCACACTCACAGCCGAAGCACGCTTGCTTGTGGCCCTGGATCACGTCGTGCAGCTCTGCACAAGCTGGGGCTAGGACTCTTTGCCTAAGGGACTGGTTTCCCTAAGGCTGGCTGGTCACAGCACCACAGACA
>NW_011320386.1:0-468 GCF_000146605.3 Meleagris gallopavo | reverse complement strand
TTCTAGAAGCAACCAGTTTGTCAGTCAGTTCAAATGTGACAGCCTATTAGGCAGCATTTTACCAAGTGCTGTCCCTCTGCTAGCAGATGGGGACTCTGGCACAAAGCAGCATTGCTGGAGGTGGATCTGCTCCCCAGCCCCGGCTGCCAGCAGCCTCACCACCAGCCCTGCACGTGGATTTCCTCTGCTTGCATCTCTGCTGTGCTCCCTACTGCTGTCGGGCACACTCACAGCCGAAGCACGCTTGCTTGTGGCCCTGGATCACGTCGTGCAGCTCTGCACAAGCTGGGGCTAGGACTCTTTGCCTAAGGGACTGGTTTCCCTAAGGCTGGCTGGTCACAGCACCACAGACAGCATCCTTCCGAGGGCTGAGCTGGAGGGCAAGTGCAAAAAACCCACACGGGACCGGTGTCCCATCAAAGCTGGATGAGGCTGTGTTACTAAACACGGTGCGACAATGGCTGCTAA
>NW_011320385.1:0-501 GCF_000146605.3 Meleagris gallopavo | reverse complement strand
CTTTGATTCTGTGATGATTCTGGGCTTCAAATGTGTGGTGGTGACTCTGATTCCTCACTAAGAGTACAGACCCCCAGACTTGTAGCTACGCAATACGATGCATTTCCACATCCACCCTGTGCACAGTGTGTGGCATAGTTCTGAGTGCCTGACAAACCCAAGCAAAATCAATTTCTGTAGCTTATTTAAAATATATATATATATATGTATATTTGCTTTAGTTTCTGCTCCCTGTTCCATTTATTTACGTTCTCCCTTGCTTCATATGTAACTTCCAACCTTGGCATTTTGCAGATAATACCTTTTCCCCCTCTCATCCTTCGATGGCTCCTGATGGTCCCTTGTTTCTCAGTTATAATGGGCTCTCAGTGTCATGAGCCCGTTCGCGTAAGAATTTGGGAGTGGCGTTCACTCCATGAATCTTATCACAGTTAGTGTCCCTAGTTGCTATCATGCAGACTCCACCAACCTCCAACAGATAGATACAGCTACAATATACAC
>NW_011320384.1:0-422 GCF_000146605.3 Meleagris gallopavo | reverse complement strand
AATACAAAACGAAAATACCACAAAAAAGAAGAAAGGAAACATCCAAAGCACACCCAAAAAAGAGAAGTAGGCAAAAGAAGCAAAGACAACAAAAGCCAACGGCAGCAAACGCTGGAGAGCAAAGCAAAAGGAGCGGGAAAGAAAACGAAACCGAGCGACCGAAGGAAAGCAAAGCAGACGAGCGAGGGAACGAAAAGAACCAAAAAGCGGCCGACGGAACGGCAAAGAAACAGGACTCAGCGCGACGGCAAAGCAAAGATGCCAAGAGGCTGCGCTGCAGCCCAAAGCTCACAGCCGTGCTGGGAGGAGGAAAAGGGGCAGCTCCTGGGCACGCCGACACCTCCACCAGAGGCATTTCTCAGCCGGCGCCCGTGGAGGAGTCCGCGGCTGCTAATGAGGACAAAGCATCTCTCTGGAGGAAG
>NW_011320383.1:0-483 GCF_000146605.3 Meleagris gallopavo | reverse complement strand
AAAAAAGGTGACAGCACACCTCTTAGGAAGGATAGAAAGTGTGACGCGGGGAACTACCAGCATGGCAGTCTCACCTCTGTGCTGGTCACGGATCATGGAGCAGATCATCCTGCAAGTGACTCTCAAGCACACATTCCAGTGCGTCACCACCCTGTGCGTGAAAAGCTTCCTCCCTAATAACCAACCTAAACCTCCCCTGTCTCACTTGAAAACCATTTCCCCTTGTCCTATCGCTATCCACCCTCCTAAACAGCCGTTGCCCCCTCCTGCTTATGCGCTCCCTTTGAGTCTTGGAAGGCTGTCATGAGCTATCTCCAGAGCTTTCTCTTCTCCCACACAAACAATCCCAGTTCCCTCAACATTTCTTTCTAAGAGAGGTGCTCCAGCCCTCTGATCATCTTCGTGGCCCTTCTCTGGACCTGCTCCAAAAGCTCCACATCATTCCCGTGCTGGAGCCCCAGGCCTGGACGCAGTGCTGCACAT
>NW_011320382.1:0-555 GCF_000146605.3 Meleagris gallopavo | reverse complement strand
CTCACCTCTGTGCTGGTCACGGATCATGGAGCAGATCATCCTGGAAGTGACTCTCAAGCACACATTCCAGTGCGTCACCACCCTGTGCGTGAAAAGCTTCCTCCCTAATAACCAACCTAAACCTCCCCTGTCTCACTTCAAACCATTTCCCCTTGTCCTATCGCTATCCACCCTCCTCAACAGCCGTTGCCCCCTCCTGCTTATGCGCTCCCTTTGAGTCTTGGAAGGCTGTCATGAGCTATCTCCAGAGCTTTCTCTTCTCCCACAGAAACAATCCCAGTTCCGTCAACATTTCTTTCTAAGAGAGGTGCTCCAGCCCTCTGATCATCTTCGTGGCCCTTCTCTGGACCTGCTCCAAAAGCTCCACATCATTCCTGTGCTGGAGCCCCAGGCCTGGACGCAGTGCTGCACATGGGGCCGCACCAGAGCCGAGTCGAGGGGGACAATCACCTCCCTCTCCCTGCTGGTCGCTCCTCTTTGAATGCAGCCCAGGATACAGTTGGCCTTCTGGGCTGCAAGTGCACACTACTGGCTTATGTCCAGCTCTTTGTCCAC
>NW_011320380.1:0-511 GCF_000146605.3 Meleagris gallopavo | reverse complement strand
AGGTCTTGCAAGCAGCTGAGAAGGGTGGTGTGATGTGTGCACAGAGAGCCAAGAGAGTGGCAGCCTCCTGCAGCTGCTCCTGCCCCACAGCCCTCCTGCCGGGCTGCCTCAGGTCTCTGCCCAAGATGGGACACAACCCCACTCCCCTTTGCAACAAAGCTGAGCACATAACCCAGAGAAGCGCAGAGCCCTTAGGAGTCCTCGGCCAGATAACCCTGCTGGAAGAAACATTTCTGTGCTCTCAGATGGCCCTGCTGATCAGTGGGTCTGACCAGGACTGGTTTCCATCACTTACTCACTAACTTACTGCCCTGGATGGCCAGGTGCACTTAGAGAGTGTTGGAAATACCCAAGTAATGTTCCAGGACGGTTTCTCTGATAAAGCAGATTTTATTCACATTGCAATGTTGGGCCTCCTGCAAGCAGGGGCGCCCCGAGAAAGCAGCGTTACATCTTTTATCCCCTACTGCCCGACGCTGATCTCTTTCTGCCTGGTTCCTCACTGGCTGAG
>NW_011320379.1:0-521 GCF_000146605.3 Meleagris gallopavo | reverse complement strand
GGCAGCCTCCTGCAGCTGCTCCTGCCCCACAGCCCTCCTGCCGGGCTGCCTCAGGTCTCTGCCCAAGATGGGACACAACCCCCACTTCCCCCTTTGCAACAAAGCTGAGCACATAACCCAGAGAAGCGCAGAGCCCTTAGGAGTCCTCGGCCAGATAACCCTGCTGGAAGAAACATTTCTGTGCTCTCAGATGGCCCTGCTGATGAGTGGGTCTGACCAGGACTGGTTTCCATCACTTACTCACTAACTTACTGCCCTTGATGGCCAGGTGCACTTAGAGAGTGTTGGAAATACCCAAGTAATGTTCCAGGACGGTTTCTCTGATAAAGCAGATTTTATTCACATAGCAATGTTGGGCCTCCTGCAAGCAGGGGCGCCCCGAGAAAGCAGCGTTACATCTTTTATCCCCTACTGCCCGACGCTGATCTCTTTCTGCCTGGTTCCTCACTGGCTGAGTACTGCCGGCTCACACTCTTCCACAGCGCTTCACTAATCATACAGATACCAAGTAAGCACAAATC
>NW_011320378.1:0-432 GCF_000146605.3 Meleagris gallopavo | reverse complement strand
ATCCCTGTGGATGAGGGGTTCAAGGCCAGGCTGGCTGGGGCGCTGGGCAGCCCCAAAAGAGGGGAACTGATCCCATGGATCGAGCCGTGCTGGAGCCCGGCAGAGTCAGGCAAAGTGCGCCTTTGGTTCTCGCTTTGCTCAAATCATCAGCGGCGCTGTGCTGAGCTGCTGCCCCGCAGCTGGAATCCCCAAGGGCCGTTTCCCACGTCCCTGCCTGTCCCCGTGCGGAGCTCCCGGAGCTGGGTCCGAGCCTCCTGACATCGTACGTTTCAAGAAAGACCACGAAACAACTCTCCCCGTCACGGGACACGAGGGGATGCGGGGAAACGAGCCTTCAGAGCCACAGGGAGATCCGCATCTCGTGCCCACGTGGGCTCGCAGCCGGGAACGGAAGCTGTGCTGCCGTTCTGCCGCCTCAGCGCTGGCGCAGCG
>NW_011320377.1:0-464 GCF_000146605.3 Meleagris gallopavo | reverse complement strand
GGCATTTACTCCCAGAAACACCAGCTTTCTCACACATTCCTCACCTTTTTCCCCGCCACATAAGACCTTTTTCACCCAGAAATGACAGTTCTCTTAGGAATACCTCCCAATTCCCCCTAATCTACTACACCACACCCCGCAGTATGTCAGTTTCTCCCCAAACTAGGACACTTTCTCCCAAAACAGCCACTTCTTCCCCCCAAAGTACACCGTTGGCTTCCAAAAAGAACGCATTCTCTCCCAGAAATACCTCCCTTCTCCAATACAATGACATTACCTCCCAGTAATGCTACCTTGGGCCCAAACATTGGACAGCTTCTCCCAGAAGTACTACTTTTCCATCCAAAAGAGGACATCTTCTCCCCAGAGATGCTATTTTCTCCCGGAACAAAGCAGCTTCTCACAAATGGTGGCATTTTCCAACCAACTATGCTACTCTCTCCCAGAAAGAGCACTTTTCTGAC
>NW_011320375.1:0-563 GCF_000146605.3 Meleagris gallopavo | reverse complement strand
AGATGTGAAGAGTAGGCTCAGAACAGAGGAGAGAAGGAGAGGTGGGAGACGCTTCTGTCAGGAATGGCTTCCCAGGCTGGGCCCTCAGGGATGAATCCTGCGGCCCTTTAACTGTCACCTGGAGATTTTCTCACTTTCAGTCCTTGTGTTGTCTTTCTACGTGGATAGAGAATTCACAAGTGTAAAATCACTGAAACAGTTTCACAAAATGTGTTTCAGCCTGAGATACTCCAAGAGGCTTGTGTGACACAGCCACTGTGTCTGCACAGCCCAATTCATTTCACTAGACTTCTTTCAAAGTCTCAGAACTTAAGTTCTCTTGCACTTGTATTATCACATCAAAGAATACCTGATCCCTAAATCTACATAAATCAGGACATTCAGTCTCTAGGGACTGTAAACTTTAACGTAATGCATAGGATTTTCATGATTGCATGCACAGTCAACATCTACAAAAAGTTGCTGTAATAGGCATGTTTTGTTTATCTGTGATGGAAAGGGTAACTGTCTGCAATGACAAAGAATTGCAATGCTGAGAGCAGTTGCTGTCGCTGTTGTTTGGT
>NW_011320374.1:0-481 GCF_000146605.3 Meleagris gallopavo | reverse complement strand
CTGCAGGGCCTTCTTCCACTTCTATGTCCCCGCTCTCAGGCACAATGGCAGAGCTGCTGTGGCCTCGCCTCTGTGCCTGTGCCTCCTCCAGGCTGAGCAGCTTTGTGGCAGCAGAAGAGACGCACACAGACTTGGGCCCTGAGAGAGAGTTGTGCCCTGTAAGGGAAAACCACAGGTAAGAGCGAGGATCAGAAAGCAGCAGCACAGCCATCACAGTGCTGGGGGAGGTGCTGAATTTTTCCCAGACTGCTTATCCGAGCCACTGGAAGAAGAGGAGCTCAAAATAACCATGCGGTCAGAGATGTGATTATGGCAAAGGACGCAGTCATAATTAAGAGCAGCTGACTGTATCAAAACAGGCAAACAAAATCCCTAGAAAATGGGGGCAGGGAACTGAGAGAGCTTCGCTGACACACTTTCATCAAGCTGCACCTGCGTGCAAAACACCATAATGACAGTGACGGTTTTCTCTTGTCAAGGT
>NW_011320373.1:0-535 GCF_000146605.3 Meleagris gallopavo | reverse complement strand
CAGGCCCAGCGCTGGCCCTGCAGCTGAAGTGTTCCTGGCTGTGGGTCTGACCCGCACGCACCTCGCTTAGCGTGCGCTTCCTGTTCTGCTGACAGCTCCGTGCCCCACGCTGCTGCCTCCCTCGCTCCCCGCTCCCCGCTGCCGGCTGCCAGCTTCATGGCAGGAGGAGATGCTCTCGTGCTGTCGCTGAGCACGTGCAGTAGGGAGAGGGCCTGCAGTGACTGACATCCTTCCAAGTCCCTGGGTGTCCTCCGGAAGTTGTGTGCTGCATCACTTACCTACCTCGTCTTTGCCCCCGAGGCTGCCTGAGATGCCCCAGCAAATAGCAGGGCTGTTACTGTGCTGAACGCAAGGGCTTTCTCAGCGAGGCGAGTAACAGAGAGCCTTGCTGAGGAAGCTTGTTCCCTGTACCGCATTTCCTCAGAGACTCTGCAAGATTTGTTGAAAACTCAGTGGGACGTATTTATTGTAGGTAATGTTTGAGTGCCCAGCAGGAAGAGGCTCGGGATGCTGAAATGGAAGCCGGGGCTTCTGT
>NW_011320372.1:0-503 GCF_000146605.3 Meleagris gallopavo | reverse complement strand
GGCAACCTGTGCCACTGCCTCAGCACCCTCACTGTACAAGACATTTTCCTTAGATTTCACCTCCATTTTCCCTTGTTCTTTCCTTTAGGTATTGAAAGGCTGTTACCAGGTTCCCTTGGAGCCTTCACTTCTCCAGGAGGCTGAACAGCCCAGCTCTCCTTGCTTACAGGAGAGGGGTTCCATCCTTGGGTTCGTGTTTGTGGCTGTACTCTGGATGCACTCGCACAGCTCCATGTCTCCCTGCACTGAGGACTCCACATCTGGACGCAGCACTGCAGCTGAGGCCTGACCAGCGCAGAGCAGAGGGATGGGGGATCTCCTCCCTTCGCCCGCTGACTGCGCATCTTTGGATGCAGCCCAGGATACGGTTGGCTTTCTGGGCTGGAAGGGCCCACTGCTGGCTTGTGTCCAGCTCCCACCCACCAGTACACCCAGGCCTTATGAGCAGGACTACGCTCAGTCCTTTCATCCCCTAGCCATGTTTGGTGGTGGGTGTTCCCGTC
>NW_011320371.1:0-507 GCF_000146605.3 Meleagris gallopavo | reverse complement strand
GGGCAGAGGAGCAGCTGTGGGGCTCCACGTCTCACAGGTGGAGGGGGAACTTTGAGGACAGAGGTCACTGCACTTCTCTTTTAAATGTATGACACATGAGGCACTTACTAGAATATGCAATTAACCCTGAGTTCCTAAGATCAGGATGTATTTCTCTCCTCGGAACACAGTTCCAAATGAACTGTTAGTATAATTTCAGAAGTGTCCTTAGGATATTTTATGTACATCTATAACACTAACAGGTGATCTTAGTGCAGGTAGAGTTCCATATAAAAACCCGGGCTTAGTTATCAATGCTGGATTTCATCTTGGTAAGGACGCTTTAAATAGGTGAAATGTAGACAGGCATCAACTCCCAGGTCACCTCGTTCAGTGCATCCTTACGTGGCATTTTGACTCATGTCGTGACCTTCACGCACAACGAATGTGGTACTCAGACATAATTTGAGCCAGAATGTGATGTGCCCACATTCAGAAATTGGGATTATACACTATGCTTACCAAAAC
>NW_011320370.1:0-543 GCF_000146605.3 Meleagris gallopavo | reverse complement strand
GACTGCTTTCCAATGTTTTCTCGACTTTTCTCGATTTCTTCTTTGCAGTTTCTTTCTGTTATTTTTTTCCTACGAATATTCCTACGGATTTCTCTGAATTGGCAACTCTTACCCATAACACACAAGTGACCCTTCACACTTATCGCTAACACAACGTGGTAACCACTAGCCACATCCAAGAAAGGTAAATCTTGAGCCTAATGCAGAAGGGTATCCCTGAATCCTAAAGCCTAATCCGAATCCAAAAGGGCAACCATTAAACCAAACCACAAATGGGAACCCGTAACTCTTACCCCTTATCCAACATGGTAGCCCTTTACCCTTCCGTAACGGCACAACCCTTAACCCAAACTGGTAACACTGAAGCCTAACCCCAGAGAGAAACCAGTAACACAAAGCAGAACCGTTTGCCTTCACGCTTCGCCCTCACCCAAAAGGGTAACCTTGAAACCTGACCCGAATGCATAACGCTTGGCACGTAACCCTTAAGCACAACCCAACCTGGGAAGCCTCGAGCCTCCAGCCTAACCCCAAAGGGTAACT
>NW_011320369.1:0-562 GCF_000146605.3 Meleagris gallopavo | reverse complement strand
GAATCAGCTTCTGAATGGGGAGCAAGGATCCCTGTTGGTGCGGTACTGCCGTCTGTGCACCGTTTTGTAGCAATCGGTACTTGTTGCTCTTCACTCGTAGCAACCCCACGGCAGATGGATCTTCTGACAGGCCAGGCAAAATAGACAACTGCTTAACACCTTCTGTGTCTACAGCAGCTATTCCAAAGGCCCATCGATACCCTTTGGGATCCTTAAAAATATCCCCCTTCTGAGGTAATCAATACCAAGTATGCATGGAGCCCCTGGGCCAGTCACAATAGGGTGTTTTTGCCAGTCTTTACCAGTGAGGCTGATTTCGGCCTCCAACATAGTCAGCTCTTGGGAACCTCCAGTCACCCCATGAATATAAATTGATTTTGTCCCTTGGTGACTCGAGGGCATTAGAGTGCACTGTGCACCAGTATCCACCAGGGCCTTATATTTTCGTGATTCTGATGTGCCAGGCCATCTAATCCACACAGTCCAATAAACTCTATTATCCCTTTCCCCCCCTGGCTGGGGGCAGGGCCCCTCTATTTGTTACCTTCATTGTCTGCAGCAA
>NW_011320368.1:0-433 GCF_000146605.3 Meleagris gallopavo | reverse complement strand
GTGCAGCCCTGCGAGCACAGCTGGGGGCAGTTTGGCTGTGGAGTGGGGCAGAGCCAGGCTCCACCCCTCCCTGATCCCATTTAAGGGCTGGGAAGAGTAGGGGCAGCATCTGAACCTGGGGAGTGCTTCCTTTGGAGTATGCCTTGTTCTTTGGTGATGGAGTGAGTGATTTTTTTTATTTTTTTTTCTCCTCCATTGTGGAGCTGCTCTCTCTGTTTTTTAGCAGGGAACCCTGAGCGTACTTAAGGGCTGGTAGGTATTTGGACCTGGAAGCTGCTTCCTTCACTTGAGAGTGTGGGGGAGTATTGGTCCTTGGAATGGGGTAAGTGGTTTCTTTTTTCTTTCAGGGCTGTGATCTTGTCTTTTGGGGGATGGCAGTGCACTGAAGGGCTGCTAGGTGTAAGAGCAGCATGTGAATCTGGAGACTGCTTCC
>NW_011320367.1:0-541 GCF_000146605.3 Meleagris gallopavo | reverse complement strand
TCCAGATTCAGATGCTGCTCTTACAGCTAGCAGCCCTTCAGTGCACTTGCCATCCCCCAAAAAGACAAGATCACAGCCCTGAAAGAAAAAAGAAACCACTTACCCCATTCCAAGGACCAATACTCCCCCACACTCTCAAGTGAAGGAAGCAGCTTCCAGGTCCAAATACCTACCAGCCCTTAAGTACGCTCAGGGTTCCCTGCTAAAAAACAGAGAGAGCAGCTCCACAAAGGAGGAGAAGAAAAAAAAAAAAAATCATTCACACCATCACCAAAGAACAAGGCATACTCCAAAGGAAGCACTCCCCAGGTTCACATGCTGCCCCTACTCTTCCCAGCCCTTAAATGGGATCAGGGAGGGGTGGAGCCTGGCTCTGCCCCACTCCACAGCCAAACTGCCCCCAGCCTGTGCTCGCAGGGCTGCACCCCGCCCCAGGTGCGGCTTCCACAAAAACAGGAGGGCAAGGGAATGCCCAGGCAAAGGCAAGGGCCAAGAGAACATGGAAGGAAATGCCAAGGATGACGGCCCAGACAATACGGCA
>NW_011320366.1:0-441 GCF_000146605.3 Meleagris gallopavo | reverse complement strand
CTGGAAGGAATCTGTGCCTCATGCAGCCTATCTGCAATGGAAGACAGAGAAAGCTAGTCCAGGCCCTGGACTCAAAGCAGGGCCAGCTGGAGCAGCTTGCAGTGAGTGCACCCAGAATGGCCTCCATGCAGCTGCAGGGTTGCCGGGTGGCGGCGCGGTGACACTGTGACGGCATTGTGATGCAACAGGGGGTGAACGTGACATAAAGCTGCAGGCTGGGACTGCGGCTGGGTGGCCTCAGTTCGCTGCTGCTGGAGCGAGAGGTGGCAGCGGAAGGTCGCAGATCTCTGAGAGTTCCTGCAAGGAGCCATGGAGCGCTGTGGCACTGCTGGATTCCGAAATCCAGATGCAATTCTGAGCATAGCGGGGAGGAGCGGAAAGGTGAGCACCGGGTCCTCAGAGAGGGCTGAGTGCAGCAGCCTGGGCTATGTGGGACTGCTC
>NW_011320365.1:0-539 GCF_000146605.3 Meleagris gallopavo | reverse complement strand
ATAGAGCCTATTATTCAGAGAAAAGAAATCCTAAAACCGATTGCCAGCTCACAAGCTGCCATCCTACTACATTTTTCTGCTTCTGAATATTTTGTTTAAATTCTTATATACGATGTAGCCTTTAGTATCTTTTATAATATAGAGTCAGTCATTCTCATGATCTCAGGAGCAACCTACTTCAGCTGCTCATCAGCTTCCCTGGGTATCACTGTCCAGCCTAACTGTCCCTAACTCATTTGAATACTTAAACTTCCAGAAACTGGAAGGGGTGGACAAAGCCAAAGACCCCCTGAACATAGTGAAGATTTTCCCAGACTAGATTTTTGCAACTGCAGAGCTTTCCTTCTCTGTGCTCAGAGTAAAGCTTCCTTTTCTGATGTTTTTGTCCACCTAAGGTAGTGGCAGGGCTTCTGCTTATTCATTTATCTAATGTTAAGTATACCAACTAGAATGGGTGCCTTTGCTTTCCCTTATTTCAAACAAATTTTAAATTAGGTGAGGGAGTTTCTTGCTGCTGAGTAATCATTCCACATACTAGA
>NW_011320364.1:0-470 GCF_000146605.3 Meleagris gallopavo | reverse complement strand
CCAACGGCGAGGAGGAGCCCGAGCGGCGACGACTCCGACTCCGACTCCGACTCCGAGCCTCCTGTCATTAACCGATACAACAGAAGCGTATCAGTTTGTGCTGAAGCTTTCAGGCCGGATGAAGAGGAAGAGGGCACGGAACAGACGATAGTTCATCCAAAAACTGATGAACAGCGATGCAGACTGCAGGAGGCATGTGAAGATATCCTGCTCTTCAGAAATCTAGATCAGGAGCAGCTTTCTCAAGTCCTTGATGCCCGTGATGTTTGAGAGCAAGGGGAAACCTCATGAACATGTGATTGATCAAGGGGATGATGGAGACAACTTCTATGTCATTGAGCAGGGATTGTATGGTATTGTTGTAGCATTGAGAGGGATGCAACAGATACTCCCCTCCATGCTCCTTCCAAACATATCTCTGCCTAAGTATGAGCAGGTGGTCAGGAATGTTTGAGGAAGCAAGTGTGAGA
>NW_011320363.1:0-512 GCF_000146605.3 Meleagris gallopavo | reverse complement strand
ACCAAGTGGACCCAGGTCCCTGGGCAAAACAGTTCCACGAAGAGGTTTGTCCTTCTCAGAGGCTGGAACTAACCCAAACTGCCTTTCCCAACATATTCTTTACATGTACAACAGGGACTTTATCTCCCTCTACGGTATGTAGGGAGCTGGACTGGGTTGGACCACCACGATTGATAGATCCTCTGGTATTGACTAACCAGGTGGCTTCTGCCAAATGCTTCTCCCAGTGCTTAAATGTACCGCCTCCCATTGCTTTCAGCATAGTTTTTAACAACCCATTGTATCGTTCAATCTTACCTGAGGCCGGTGCATGGTAGGGAATATGGTAAATCCACTCAATACCATGACCTTTAGCCCAGGTACCTACAAGAGAATTTTTAAAATGAGTCCCATTATCTGACTCAATTCTTTCTGGGGTACCATGTCGCCACAGGACTTGTGTCTCAAGACCTAGTATGGTATTTCGGGCGGTAGCGTGGGGTACTGCATAGGTTTCAAGCCACCCAGTTGTT
>NW_011320362.1:0-519 GCF_000146605.3 Meleagris gallopavo | reverse complement strand
CAGCGTGGAAGTGTGGCCCTTGTGAGTGGTGTCAGTACTTCAGGCAATGCTTTGTGCACACAGCAGGAACCGCAGCCTGAGGTGGATGCCAATATCCAACGCTTAGTCTTTGTGCCGAGGTACGTTGATCCCAGACGTGTCCTGTTTAACACACTCGCTGAGGTCCTTGGTGACGGATGTGCCTCGTGCTCACGTTGCTTTCACCGGGTGTTCTTTCTTTCCCCATATTCAGGTCTCCCCAGTGCTGAGTGCTGTCCATGACTTGGGGTTTCTCGATTCACCAATAAGTGTTTCTGCGTGACATTGTTCAGTACCGTATGTGAAGCTTTCTTTTTTCTTTCTTTCTAGGATTGGCGCCTCCACCACCACATGCTGTAGGCGCTGCCTGAGTTCCCGCGTTGAACGTGTCCTGTTCCTCGGAAAGTGTGAAAGTTATTAGACACGAAGATGTCTTCACTCTTTCTGGATGGGCCGAGTCCTTCTGCCAGATGCTGTTGGCCTTCTGGCCACCCCTGAGTT
>NW_011320361.1:0-492 GCF_000146605.3 Meleagris gallopavo | reverse complement strand
TTCTTTCTTTCTAGGATTGGCGCCTCCACCACCACATGCTGTAGGCGCTGCCTGAGTTCCCGCGTTGAACGTGTCCTGTTCCTCGGAAAGTGTGAAAGTTATTAGACACGAAGATGTCTTCACTCTTTCTGGATGGGCCGAGTCCTCTGCCAGATGCTGTTGGCCTTCTGGCCACCCCTGAGTTGCTGCATTGGCTGTGCCCTGATCCCTGGAGCGGGGTAAGTGACATTGGTGTCCCTACCGGAAGGCGGTCTCTGCTTTCGTTGTCCTGTGCCCAAACGGTTGCAGCGTGGAACTGCGGCCATTGCGAGCGGTGCCAGGACTTTAGCCAGGCTCTTGGTGGAAGCAGCAGGAAACTGCAGCCGGAGGTGGATGCCAATATCCAACGCTTAGTCTCTGTGCCGAGGTACGTTGATCCCTGACGTGTCCTGTTGAACATGCTTGCTGAGTTGCTCTGGGCTTGGTGTCGGATGTCCCTTGTGCTCACGTTGC
>NW_011320360.1:0-549 GCF_000146605.3 Meleagris gallopavo | reverse complement strand
GCTTGGAAGGCTGTCATGAGCTATCTCCAGAGCTTTCTCTTCTCCCACAGAAAACAATCCCAGTTCCCTCAACATTTCTTTCTAAGAGAGGTGCTCCAGCCCTCTGATCATCTTCGTGGCCCTTCTCTGGACCTGCTCCCAAAAGCTCCACATCATTCCCGTGCTGGAGCCCCAGGCCTGGACGCAGTGCTGCACATGGGGCCGCACCAGAGCCGAGTCGAGGGGGACAATCACCTCCCTCTCCCTGCTGGTCGCTCCTCTTTGAATGCAGCCCAGGATACAGTTGGCCTTCTGGGCTGCAAGTGCACACTACTGGCTTATGTCCAGCTCTTTGTCCACCAGGATCCCCGAGTCCTCCGCAGGGCTGCTCCCAAGGGCTTCTACGCCCAGTTGGTACAAGCATCTGGGTTTCCCCTTCATCAGGGACATCAACAGTGGGGTTGAGTGCACCCTAAGGACACCAAGCTGTGGGGTGCAGTGACACAGCAGAGGGACGGGATGCCATCCACAGAGACCTCAACAGGCTGAGCAGTGGCCACAAATCCAAGT
>NW_011320359.1:0-509 GCF_000146605.3 Meleagris gallopavo | reverse complement strand
AGCCCTCTGATCATCTTCGTGGCCCTTCTCCTGGACCTGCTCCCAAAAGCTCCACATCATTCCTGTGCTGGAGCCCCAGGCCTGGACGCAGTGCTGCACATGGGGCCGCACCAGAGCCGAGTAGAGGGGGACAATCACCTCCCTCTCCCTGCTGGTCGCTCCTCTTTGAATGCAGCCCAGGATACAGTTGGCCTTCTGGGCTGCAAGTGCACACTACTGGCTTATGTCCAGCTCTTTGTCCACCAGGATCCCCGAGTCCTCCGCAGGGCTGCTCCCAAGGGCTTCTACGCCCAGTTGGTACAAGCATCTGGGTTTCCCCTTCATCAGGGACATCAACAGTGGGGTTGAGTGCACCCTAAGGACACCAAGCTGTGGGGTGCAGTGACACAGCAGAGGGACGGGATGCCATCCACAGAGACCTCAACAGGCTGAGCAGTGGGCACAAATCCAAGTGCAGGGTCAGTAGCTGGGATGAGGGAACACCCACCACCAAAACATGCTAGGGGATG
>NW_011320358.1:0-516 GCF_000146605.3 Meleagris gallopavo | reverse complement strand
TCATGCGAGCGGCATTCGCTCACAGAGCTGTGAGTGCAGGTATGTGTGCGTACAGGGTGTGCAGAGATCATAGAATCATAGAATCATAGAATGGCCTGGGTTGCAGAGGCCCACCAGCGCTCATCCAGTTCCAACCCACTGCTGTGTGCAGGTCGCCAACCAGCAGACCAGGCTGCCCAGAGCCACATCCAGCCTGGCCTTGAATGCCTCCAGGGATGGGGCATCCACAGCCTCCTTGGGCAACCTGTTCCAGTGCCTCACCACCTCTGGGTGAAAAACTTCCTCTTCATATCCAACCTAAACCTCCCCTGTCTCAGTTTAAAGCCATTCCCCCTTGTCCTGTCACCATCCACCCTCACAAACAGCCGTTCCCCCTCCTGTTTATACGCTCCCTTCAAGTACTGGAAGGCCACACTGAGGTCTCCCTGGAGCCTTCTCTTCTCCAAGCCAAACAAGCCCAGTTCCCTCAACCTTTCCTCACAGGAGAGGTGCTCCAGCCCTCCGATCTTCTTAGAG
>NW_011320357.1:0-645 GCF_000146605.3 Meleagris gallopavo | reverse complement strand
CTTTGAGATTAAGCACTGGGCTTCCAACACATGAAGAGCTGTATATGGTAAAAAATAAAAAGTTAAAACTCCTCACTCCAATCTGGGTAGGGAACTATCTGATTCAGCCAGAAGTGAAAGAAGACAGAAAGGACTGAGGGCTGAGAGTCAGGTGACTGGAGACGGAGACTTACAGTGTTGTTTCATTTGGTCAAATCTGAGTGGAATTGCACAGTCCTTTCAAAAAGCCCCAACCAACCACTCTTCATGAGTTTGGTGCCCATTTGCAAGAGCCTTTTGGAAAAAACTTGTAGTAATCTTTACTAGTGAAAAAGTAGCCACCCAAAAAGCAGACTATGAAGAAACTTCCAGTGGGATTTCAATCCCAGTCTTCTAGTCAGCATTGCTGTCCAATTGAGTTTATAGTCACTGAAAAATGAAAGTCTTTAAAACATTATTAGAACTGCGGCAGGACCTTTTTGTTGATGTTTAAATACTTCTGCACTGGACCCTATTGCTCTACTTGTTCATGTACAGAACTGGAATCCAGACTGTGCAAATTTGCCTTTCAATGCAGGGTCAAACATGGCAGATAGAGGTGGGAGCACAGGTGAGAAACTGAAGTAGGGACAGAAGTAAAATCTCGGAGGAGAGAGAAGATTTTAA
>NW_011320356.1:0-514 GCF_000146605.3 Meleagris gallopavo | reverse complement strand
TGTTGTGGATTAACGGTAACGATAGAAGTGCTTTGTATTTCGGAAATACGCCATTCAGACAGATGAGCTTCATTTCAAAAACATGGATAGAAAGCCGTACGGTACCACTATGCGCTGTATCCATTTCCACATACGCCCTAGGACTCTGCATCTCCGCAAGCTTTGTACACTTTCAGAGCAAAAGCTACCAAATCTCTATTTGAAACTTCATGCAATTGTAGTTTTCTTGTCAAAGAAAACTTTTACTTTTTCAGCTTCCTTATAGATAATCAAGTATGGGTCAGAAAAGACCCATAGCCACTCCTGTGCCTACAGAGAGCTCCAGAATCCCTTTTGTTGGCCACATCGGGCTGTGTCTGAGCTGTTGCACGGTTCCTGCAGACAGGGAGATGCTCCTAAGTACTGCTCTGCAGTCAGAGCAGGGTCTGCAGGGCGCAGCTGGTGGCACAGAGGTATGATGAGGTCTATGGATGACACAAGAAGGAGATGCGGGAAGCAGCTGCTGCAAGGCACA
>NW_011320355.1:0-376 GCF_000146605.3 Meleagris gallopavo | reverse complement strand
TTCTCGTAGTTTTTGCTTTTGATTTTTCTTTAGTCTTTTTTTCTCCTGTTTTTCTTTCGTTTTTATTTTAGTTATTATTTATTTTCTGTTTTGTATTTTGTTGCCTTGCGTGTCATAGGTTTGGTTTGCTTTTTTTTCCCTTAGTTTTCCAATGCTTTCCAATGTTTTCTCGACTTTTGTCGATTTCTGCTTTGCAGTTTCTTTCTTTCCGTTATTTTTTTTCCTACGAATATTCCTACGGATTTCTCTGAATTGGCAACTCTTACCCATAACACACAAGTGACCCTTCACACTTATCGCTAACACAACATGGTAACCACTAGCCACATCCAAGAAGGGTAAATCTTGAGCCTAATGCAGAAGGGTATCCCTGAAT
>NW_011320354.1:0-435 GCF_000146605.3 Meleagris gallopavo | reverse complement strand
GGAGGGAAGGAGGGACCACAAGGACTGCAGTGCTGTCACACAGCAGCAGCTCAGCACCACACAGCTTTATTCTCACTGACCCCTCCCAGTGGGTGTGGGGAGAGAACAAGAGAAAATGAGGAAGAATTCATCGGTGGAGATAAAATTTATTTACTGAGACCGAAAAGGAAGAGAGACCAAGTGAGGTCCATCATGTGATCCCCCAGTGCTCACTTTGGTGGAAATAATGGGGGACCGGGGACAGTGGGGGAACTGGGAGGCTGGGAGCACGGGATGACAGCTGGCACCTCAGCGTAGGTCAGCCCCTCGCTGTCCCTTGGGGGCACCTGGAGATAGAGGTTTGGGTTGCAACCATGGAGGTCCACAGGATGCTTCAGTTTGGGGTGGGCCTCTGGAGTAGGTATGTGAGGAAGGAGGGAAGGGGTGTCCATGAGG
>NW_011320353.1:0-487 GCF_000146605.3 Meleagris gallopavo | reverse complement strand
CTGCTCAACTGAACCGAGCTGGTGGTCAGTGTGTCAGACCTGAAAAGCTGATGCGGTCCCAGCAGGGAAATCATCAACTGGAAATGTGGAAGACATCTTCACCTGTAATACAGAGAGACACGGTTTACAAGGAGGAATGCCGACACAAACAACACTCACCGTAAGCCCACCACCACAAAACATGGAAGCCAAACGCCACCCCAAGAAATGGCTTCACAGTAAGATCAGCAGTACTGGAACAAGGAAGCTATAGGATTTTTCTTAGACTTACAAAGGAGATTACACATGGCTTTAGTGCCCAATTAAAGGGGAGGTTCAAGGTTAATTTGGACGGTTACTACAATTATCTATACAGTCATGCTTACAATTAGCACTGCATTTGAGATTCAGAGCTCATTAGGATGAAGGTATTAGCCTTAGGTATATTAGGATTACGCTCAGAGTGACTGTTAGGAAGGCCAGGGAAAAGCAAGACCAAAAGTCAAAG
>NW_011320352.1:0-600 GCF_000146605.3 Meleagris gallopavo | reverse complement strand
CTAGGAAAAGATTGACCCATCAATATGTTGTGAATACAGAAAGAATACCGAAAGATTTCTACAGAACAAAGAAGGAATCAGAGTAGGAAATCAGTCCGTCACAACCAGCAATCTAGATTGCTGAGAATAGTAAGAATTCCTATTGTGTTCAAGCTGATCCTTCAGTTTTAGGCAACAGCATAAGCAAATGTAGCAACTGTAACAGCAAGATCCAGTAGCCCAGGCCAGACTAGTTGAGCATATAATCTCTCGGCCATAGCTAATATCTAGAGGCTGCTTTAAATGTAGCTTCTATTTTTCTTAGAGTTTTGAAAAGTTCCACCACAAAACTCCACCTATATTAACAATCTCTACTAATGATCCCCTTTTCTCTCAGAAAAAACAGTGTTTTTCATTATGAAGAAGTAGAATGTTCTGTCTTAATCATTTTTCTAGGAAAGATCTCACTTATGTTTCAAGAAAGTAAACTTAGATTCCTAATAACCAGGAACAGAGGGCTATATTCATTTCTTTACAACTGTCTGTTACTGGATAAGAGACCAGTAAAGAGATAAATAAACAGAAATGAATCCTCCTTTCATGTCATTCTCCGAGATTCTG
>NW_011320350.1:0-454 GCF_000146605.3 Meleagris gallopavo | reverse complement strand
GATCAGATTTGACTTGGAGATTCTCCACTTTGGCCTGAACCTCAGCTCGGAAACTCTCTCTCTCCAGAATAGTATTATATAGGGCGCGGTAAGCACAAGCCAAACCCCAAATAAGTTGTACCTCCTTAGAGTTATGTAAGCCGCACTGTCCCTGACTCAAATACTGACTTAGTTTCTCAGGATCCCACAGATGTTCAAGTGTAAAATCCCATGACACTGCGGGTCCCCTTGCTTTTAAGATCTTTCCTAAACCTCTCCATATTCCCTGCCAGTCAGCACTCTCTGGTTCTGGAGGAGACTCCTTCCCTTTGTAAAGGATATAATCACAATCCAGGAAACAATAGCGCGCCCATGAGTATTAATTCAGAATTCGAAAACCGTCTGACAAACCGATAAGGAAGCCTGGAGACTGGTCTGAACATTGTGCTTGTTTGTAAAATTAGCCATTCCATCT
>NW_011320349.1:0-840 GCF_000146605.3 Meleagris gallopavo | reverse complement strand
TTGTGGAGCTGCTCTCTCTGTTTTTAGCAGGGAACCCTGAGCGTACTTAAGGGCTGGTAGGTATTTGGACCTGGAAGCTGCTTCCTTCACTTGAGAGTGTGGGGACTATTGGTCCTTGGAATGGGGTAAGTGGTTTCTTTTTTCTTTCAGGGCTGTGATCTTGTCTTTTTGGGGGATGGCAAGTGCACTGAAGGGCTGCTAGGTGTAAGAGCAGCATGTGAATCTGGAGACTGCTTCCTTTGGGGTGTGGGGTGAGCCCTTAGAATGGGGTGAGTGATTCCTGCTTTCTTTCAGAGCTGTGAGCTCTGCTTTTCTGGAGGATCTCAAGCTGGATGGCTGTAATTCATGTGCTAATTGCATCCATGCGGTGTTTTTTAAGGGTCATTGTGTGCATCCTTGTTGTGTTTAATTACGTTCTGCGTCTCTTCTGATTTCATTTTGCAGCCTGATGGAGTTGAAGGATTGCCTGGGCTCCTCCAGTCAGTGGTGTGAGATGTGTCCAGCAGGTAATGAACATCATGCACCCCATGTTGGTGCGCTGCTTGTATGCAGGTAGGTTTGCGATGTGATCCGACTCCCCCATGCTGACCATCCACAGCTAGATCAAGTTGCTCAGAGTCTGAGCCAGGCTCACCTTGAAAGGGCCAGCACATCCACCATGTCTCTGGCAACCTGTGCCACTGCCTCAGCACCCTCACTGTACAAGACATTTTCCTTAGATTTCACCTCCATTTTCCCTTGTTCTTTCCTTTAGGTATTGAAAGGCTGTTACCAGGTTCCCTTGGAGCCTTCACTTCTCCAGGAGGCTGAACAGCCCAGCTCTCCTTGCTTACAGGAGAG
>NW_011320348.1:0-462 GCF_000146605.3 Meleagris gallopavo | reverse complement strand
GGGGAAACCCAGATACTTGTACCGAACTGGGCGTAGAGCCCTTGGGAGCAGCCCTGCGGAGGACTCGGGGATCCTGGTGGACAAAGAGCTGGACATAAGCCAGTAGTGTGCACTTGCAGCCCAGAAGGCCAACTGTATCCTGGGCTGCATTCAAAGAGGAGCGACCAGCAGGGAGAGGGAGGTGATTGTCCCCCCTCGACTCGGCTCTGGTGCGGCCCCATGTGCAGCACTGCGTCCAGGCCTGGGGCTCCAGCACGGGAATGATGTGGAGCTTTTGGAGCAGGTCCAGAGAAGGGCCACGAAGATGATCAGAGGGCTGGAGCACCTCTCTTAGAAAGAAATGTTGAGGGAACTGGGATTGTTTCTGTGGGAGAAGAGAAAGCTCTGGAGATAGCTCATGACAGCCTTCCAAGACTCGAAGGGAGCGCATAAGCAGGAGGGGGCAACGGCTGTTTAGGAGGG
>NW_011320347.1:0-464 GCF_000146605.3 Meleagris gallopavo | reverse complement strand
GGGCTTGTGCTTGCAAGTGGAGCTGTTTCGCAGTGCGTCTGAGTAAGCCGCTAGGTTGGTGGCAGACTTCTTTCCTTGCTTTGCCTGCTGGTCGCTTGAGGAAGCTGGTTGCTGCTTTGGTTGTTCAGGTGCTGTAGGACTGAGTCCTGCTTGCAGACGTAGCTGCAGTGCTGCCATCATCCTTTGTCCCCAGCTTGTTTTCTCTTCAGGAGCAGCCCTACACTTGATGCTGCCCAGCACCGGTTCCTCATTTTCCCCACTCCAAGCACAACATTGACAGTGAGTGTCTATCATCCTTCCTGAGGCACAGATACACTGTATTTTCAGAGTCCCCCAGAGCTGGGTAGTCACAGCTGTTTCCTTTCCCAGTGAAGTTGCATGGAGGTAGGTATTAATTAAGGAGAAATCTAATGAAAGCTACTCATTTACTCTTCAGAACTGTAGGTATGCGGAATCAGTCTTGA
>NW_011320346.1:0-777 GCF_000146605.3 Meleagris gallopavo | reverse complement strand
TTTTGGGGATCCCAAGTGCACTGAAGGGCTGCTAGGTGTAAGAGCAGCATCTGAATCTGGAGTCTGCTTCCTTTGGGGTGTGGGGTGAGCCCTTAGAATGGGGTGAGTGATTCCTGCTTGATTTCAGAGCTGTGAGCTCTGCTTTTCTGGAGGATCTCAAGCTGGATGGCTGTAATTAATAGGGCTATGTGCTAATTGCATCCATGCGGTGGGTGTTTTTTAAGGGCATTGTGTGCATCCTTGTTGTGTTTTAAATGATGTTCTGCGTCTCTTCTGATTTCATTTTGCAGCCTGATGGAGTTGAAGGATTGCCTGGGCTCCTCCAGTCAGTGGTGTGAGATGTGTCCAGCAGGTAATGAACATCATGCACCCCATGTTGGTGCGCTGCTTGTATGCAGGTAGGTTTGCGATGTGATCCGACTGCCCCACTGCTGACCATCCACAGCTAGATCAAGTTGCTCAGAGTCTGAGCCAGGCTCACCTTGAAAGGGCCAGCACATCCACCATGTCTCTGGCAACCTGTGCCACTGCCTCAGCACCCTCACTGTACAAGACATTTTCCTTAGATTTCACCTCCATTTTCCCTTGTTCTTTCCTTTAGGTATTGAAAGGCTGTTACCAGGTTCCCTTGGAGCCTTCACTTCTCCAGGAGGCTGAACAGCCCAGCTCTCCTTGCTTACAGGAGAGGGGTTCCATCCTTGGGTTCGTGTTTGTGGCTGTACTCTGGATGCACTCGCACAGCTCCATGTCTCCCTGCCCTGAGGACTCCACATCTGG
>NW_011320345.1:0-482 GCF_000146605.3 Meleagris gallopavo | reverse complement strand
TGAGATGTGTCCAGCAGGTAATGAACATCATGCACCCCATGTTGGTGCGCTGCTTGTATGCAGGTAGGTTTGCGATGTGATCCGACCTGCCCCATGCTGACCATCCACAGCTAGATCAAGTTGCTCAGAGTCTGAGCCAGGCTCACCTTGAAAGGGCCAGCACATCCACCATGTCTCTGGCAACCTGTGCCACTGCCTCAGCACCCTCACTGTACAAGACATTTTCCTTAGATTTCACCTCCATTTTCCCTTGTTCTTTCCTTTAGGTATTGAAAGGCTGTTACCAGGTTCCCTTGGAGCCTTCACTTCTCCAGGAGGCTGAACAGCCCAGCTCTCCTTGCTTACAGGAGAGGGGTTCCATCCTTGGGTTCGTGTTTGTGGCTGTACTCTGGATGCACTCGCACAGCTCCATGTCTCCCTGCACTGAGGACTCCACATCTGGACGCAGCACTGCAGGTGAGGCCTGACCAGCGCAGAGCAGA
>NW_011320344.1:0-528 GCF_000146605.3 Meleagris gallopavo | reverse complement strand
GCTCAGAGTCTGAGCCAGGCTCACCTTGAAAGGGCCAGCACATCCACCATGTCTCTGGCAACCTGTGCCACTGCCTCAGCACCCTCACTGTACAAGACATTTTCCTTAGTATTTCACCTCCATTTTCCCTTGTTCTTTCCTTTAGGTATTGAAAGGCTGTTACCAGGTTCCCTTGGAGCCTTCACTTCTCCAGGAGGCTGAACAGCCCAGCTCTCCTTGCTTACAGGAGAGGGGTTCCATCCTTGGGTTCGTGTTTGTGGCTGTACTCTGGATGCACTCGCACAGCTCCATGTCTCCCTGCACTGAGGACTCCACATCTGGACGCAGCACTGCAGCTGAGGCCTCACCAGCGCAGAGCAGAGGGATGGGGATCTCCTCCCTTCGCCCGCTGACTGCGCATCTTTGGATGCAGCCCAGGATACGGTTGGCTTTCTGGGCTGGAAGGGCCCACTGCTGGCTTGTGTCCAGCTCCCACCCACCAGTACTCCCAGGCCTTATGGAGCAGGACTACGCTCAGTCCTTTCATCC
>NW_011320343.1:0-513 GCF_000146605.3 Meleagris gallopavo | reverse complement strand
GCCACTGCCTCAGCACCCTCACTGTACAAGTACATTTCCTTAGATTTCACCGTCCATTTTCCCTTGTTCTTCCTTTAGGTATTGAAAGGCTGTTACCAGGTCCCTTGGAGCCTTCACTTCTCCAGGAGGCTGAACAGCCCAGCTCTCCTTGCTTACAGGAGAGGGGGTTCCATCCTTGGGTTCGTGTTTGTGGCTGTACTCTGGATGCACTCGCACAGCTCCATGTCTCCCTGCACTGAGGACTCCACATCTGGACGCAGCACTGCAGGTGAGGCCTGACCAGCGCAGAGCAGAGGGATGGGGATCTCCTCCCTTCGCCCGCTGACTGCGCATCTTTGGATGCAGCCCTGGATACGGTTGGCTTTCTGGGCTGGAAGGGCCCATTGCTGGCTTGTGTCCAGCTCCCACCCACCAGTACTCCCAGGCCTTATGGAGCAGGACTACGCTCAGTCCTTTCATCCCCTAGCATGTTTTGGTGGTGGGTGTTCCCTCATCCCAGCTACTGACCCTGCA
>NW_011320342.1:0-353 GCF_000146605.3 Meleagris gallopavo | reverse complement strand
AGAAAAAAATAAAATAAAAAAAAAAAGACAAAACAAGGAATGAAAACGAAGCAAAGCCAGCCAAGGTCGAGAAATTCAAGAGGAAAGCCAATGAATTCCATACACTAGCATGGCAAAGCAAAGAATCCTAGCAAAGTAAAGAGAGAACAAAGCTCATCAGTGCTTAACAATGGAAAGAAAGAACCAAAATTTAACAGCAATGCAAGGCCAGCATACTAACAATAACCAAAGAGCAAACCAAAGCCAGGAAAAACCAGCAAAAGGAAAGAAAGAGTAAGTAATAAAAAGCCAAGCAGAGCAAAGAAAAAATCACTTGAAATCCTCACAAACAGAGGGGAATACGCTCAGGAAAG
>NW_011320341.1:0-645 GCF_000146605.3 Meleagris gallopavo | reverse complement strand
TTCCTGGTAGTGAAGCAGCTTTGCAATAACACACTAGTCATTTCAGAGCTCCTAGCAACCTGTTGTTTAGCAGTTTCATGTGGTTAGTTCTTGCCGTATCAAACATGTAGGCTATGGGTCTAATTAAATGTCTACTGTTTTTGTAGTGTTTTTTGCCTTTTTCTCTCATTAAGGACTTGTTAACTTTACCACCCCAAAACAAACTGAAATTGCAAAAACATCTCCTTTATCTAAAGCTTTTTGGTTTTGTTTGTTTACTTTTATTTTTTATTTATTTTTATACTCTTCTCATGGCTCCTCTATTCTTTCAGTACTTGAATGCTTAGAAGCACTGAAGCACTGGAATGTTAATGTGCACAGAAGAATTTGTAAATGCACTTAAGCTACAGATAGTGCATATAAGAATGAGCAACATAGTGGTCAGAGGTTTTACTTCTCTGTGTTGAATCACTGACTCAACACAAATTAGTAGCTTCTTCCAATCCTACAATGCATTCCTTTTTTTATACAGGCAAAGCTGTGTTCCTGGCACGAGACAAGCACCATCTGGCAGACCTGAGCCATTTGATCCGTCATGACGCCCCATATTTATTTCAAAAATATGTTAAAGAGTCCCATGGCAAGGATGTACGTGTCATCGTAGTA
>NW_011320340.1:0-475 GCF_000146605.3 Meleagris gallopavo | reverse complement strand
GGCCACTCGGTGCTGTAGGCCCAAACTCTGCCCAGGTCCCATGTCTCGTCTGAGTCACTGTCCTCTTCCTCATTGTCGTCGTCCTCCTTGTTTCTGGACCTTTCAGGCTGCTGCCGATACAGGCCAGCATACGTGCCACTTTGTGAGGAAGAAGAAGAGCTTAAGGAAGACGGTAAGGATCGCAGCACAGATCCAAATAATGCTGCTGCTCCGGGGCAAATATCTCGTCTTCCTGATGCACCAAATGAGGCCAAAGAACAGGAGAAAGCCTGCGGGAAAGGCCCAGATGTGCCAGTGCTGAAGGGCAGCAAGGAGCGGGGCTCCCTTGGACGCCCAGTTCTGCCACTGCTTCCACTGCACCGTCTTGGTCAGTAGCTGAGCCATGTCCCGACTCAGCTGCTCCATACGCAGCCGAACCTGCTCATGCATATTGCCACGCGTGAGGTGAATTGCCAGACGGACGATTCCCATAAAC
>NW_011320339.1:0-522 GCF_000146605.3 Meleagris gallopavo | reverse complement strand
AGACATCCGAAAGTTACGACAGATGTTGTTAAGAAAGCAACGGTTAGAAGGCAATTAACCAATGAAGATATTTGTGTCTGGGCGGCAAAGATTTGTGCTTACTTGGTATCTGCGTGATTAGTGAAGAAAGAGTGTGAACCTGCAGTACTCAGTGAGGGAGGAACCAGGGCAGGAAGAGATCAGCATCGGGCAATAGGGCATAAAAGACGTAGCACTGTTTTCTCGGGGCGCTCCTGCTTGCAGGACGCCCGCCATTGCAATCGCGAATCAAATCTGCTTTACGAGAGAAACCGTCCTGGAAAATTATTTGGATATTGCCAACAGCGTTCAAGAAAAGTTTAGACGTCGTGCTGAGGGACGTGGTTTAGTGGTGAATACTGGTGGTAGGGGATGGTTGGATCGGGTGGTCTTGGAGGTCTTTTCCAACCGTGGTGATTCCGTGTGTTTTGATGCGTTTGCATTTGTCTCTTCTAAAGTGTATTGCGACTAAAACCAGTCCCACGTCCCAGCTGGTTTTCAGGG
>NW_011320338.1:0-457 GCF_000146605.3 Meleagris gallopavo | reverse complement strand
TGTACAGGTTTTGTCCCTACAACAACAGATCATGTATTGATTTCACAGACACCAGCAGGCAGCAGAAGTATTGTCCAGTAAGCCCATGTCCCCCCAGAAAACAGAAAGATGCTACTTGGACAGCCCAAACACAAACGCACAGTTCACTTCTCACTGCCCCTTGCTGCACTCCAAATGGATGCTTACTTGACATCCCTTACAGCACTGCAATCTTCAGCTGCCTTGATTCCTGAGTTGTCCTTTTTGGACAGGAACCCTACAGAAAGTATCAACAAGTGAAAAATCATGAGGAAGAAGCATTTTCCCAGCTTTCTGCTGCCACGCAAGTAGTCTCTTGAGGAAGGCAATGCTTGGAAGTCAGCTGGCTGCAAGAACTGCCTGCTCATCACTAGCTGCAGCTTGTGTCTGACTGCCATGGCTTCCGTCAGCAAGTGCCCCCAGGTCCCCCTTTTCCCAC
>NW_011320337.1:0-479 GCF_000146605.3 Meleagris gallopavo | reverse complement strand
AAATGTGCTGGCGTGCCTTTCTGGTGCGGCTTTGTGAATGTACGCCACATGTTTGGTGTACACCTGACTCTCTCGGGATCATGCTCTTGGTCTGGCTCGTCAGGAATGAAATCGGGGCTATGTAGCATTTCCACCACAGCATGTTCTCTTAAATAACAGATGCCTTCTTCCATATCAGCCCATTTCTTTTTCTCAGGCATCAGGTCATCTTTGAAGGGGTATCTTTCTTTTACAGCTAACAACATCCGCTTCCAGAGGGTAAAGGCCTGGTTCTGGCATGTACTAATACCTCTGTCAATGGCTGAGTCCCTAGCAATGCCACCCAGTTGGCGAGCTTCTCTACTATCCAGCCACACACTGTTGGCCCCATTGTCCCAACATCGAAGTAACCAAGTGGCAATAGGCTCATTTGGGTGACGTGAAAAGTCTTTTCTCAGACTTCGAATTTCATTCATTTTCAGAGATCGATCAACAATGGT
>NW_011320336.1:0-531 GCF_000146605.3 Meleagris gallopavo | reverse complement strand
TGCGCATCTTTGGATGCAGCCCAGGATACGGTTGGCTTTCTGGGCTGGAAGGGCCCATTGCTGGCTTGTGTCCAGCTCCCACCCACCAGTACTCCCAGGCCTTATGGAGCAGGACTACGCTCAGTCCTTTCATCCCCTAGCATGTTTTGGTGGTGGGTGTTCCCTCATCCCAGCTACTGACCCTGCACTTGGATTTGTGCCCACTGCTCAGCCTGTTGAGGTCTCTGTGGATGGCATCCCGTCCCTCTGCTGTGTCACTGCACCCCACAGCTTGGTGTCCTTAGGGTGCACTCAACCCCACTGTTGATGTCCCTGATGAAGGGGAAACCCAGATGCTTGTACCAACTGGGCGTAGAAGCCCTTGGGAGCAGCCCTGCAGAGGACTCGGGGGATCCTGGTGGACAAAGAGCTGGACATAAGCCAGTAGTGTGCACTTGCAGCCCAGAAGGCCAACTGTATCCTGGGCTGCATTCAAAGAGGAGCGACCAGCAGGGAGAGGGAGGTGATTGTCCCCTCGACTCGGCTCGTGGT
>NW_011320335.1:0-567 GCF_000146605.3 Meleagris gallopavo | reverse complement strand
AGATTTAATTTTACAAGAGGCCCCTTCCCACCTATATGGGACCTTGGTTTCGATATTAAACCCTCTGGTGACCTCGGAAACCGTAGTTCAGCAGGCTGCTCGGATAGTTGCTGATCTGGGGGAGACAGAACGCCTACGGACCAGGCGCAACATTCGCATGTTAGAAGAAGCTGAGGTCCTGCCGGTGACTAAAAGCAAGACGCCGGCTATTCGAGCTCCTCGATCGGGACCCATAAGGGTTTCCCGAAAACAAATGTTTAATGACCTAATTCGAGCTGCGGTCCAATTTGCTAAGATTGACCGCCAGCCCAACCATGTCCTTCTCCAGCTTTGGAGACAGCTAAAGGACAATCAAACATTTCAAAACTACCCTAAGAAACCAAGGGTAAGAATTATAGAGAGGATACCAACAAGAGCATGGAACCTAGAAGACTTCATTGTTCCTAATAGGAAAAAAAAGACCGCCTCAAGTGTCTCGGGCCACGACGCCTGAGCCATCGGAAGCAAAAGAATTGGCCCTAGCACAGTTCATGGCGTGACGGGGGATGTTAGTCCCCTAGGGCCTCC
>NW_011320334.1:0-493 GCF_000146605.3 Meleagris gallopavo | reverse complement strand
GATCTGTCCAGCAGGTAATGAACATCATGCACCCCATGTTGGTGCGCTGCTTGTATGCAGGTAGGTTTGCGATGTGATCCGACTCCCCCATGCTGACCATCCACAGCTAGATCAAGTTGCTCAGAGTCTGAGCCAGGCTCACCTTGAAAGGCAACCTGTGCCACTGCCTCAGCACCCTCACTGTACAAGACATTTTCCTTAGATTTCACCTCCATTTTCCCTTGTTCTTTCCTTTAGGTATTGAAAGGCTGTTACCAGGTTCCCTTGGAGCCTTCACTTCTCCAGGAGGCTGAACAGCCCAGCTCTCCTTGCTTACAGGAGAGGGGTTTCCATCCTTCGGGTCGTGTTTGTGGCTGTACTCTGGATGCACTCGCACAGCTCCATGTCTCCCTGCACTGAGGACTCCACATCTGGACGCAGCACTGCAGGTGAGGCCTGACCAGCGCAGAGCAGAGGGATGGGGATCTCCTCCCTTGGCCCGCTGACTGCGCAT
>NW_011320333.1:0-583 GCF_000146605.3 Meleagris gallopavo | reverse complement strand
GGCTGACTCTGGATGCACTCGCACAGCTCCACTGTCTCCCTGCACTGAGGACTCCACATCTGGACGCAGCACTGCAGCTGAGGCCTGACCAGCGCAGAGCAGAGGGATGGGGATCTCCTCCCTTCGCCCGCTGACTGCGCATCTTTGGATGCAGCCCAGGATACGGTTGGCTTTCTGGGCTGGAAGGGCCCATTGCTGGCTTGTGTCCTGCTCCCACCCACCAGTACTCCCAGGCCTTATGGAGCAGGACTACGCTCAGTCCTTTCATCCCCTAGCATGTTTTGGTGGTGGGTGTTCCCTCATCCCAGCTACTGACCCTGCACTTGGATTTGTGGCCACTGCTCAGCCTGTTGAGGTCTCTGTGGATGGCATCCCGTCCCTCTGCTGTGTCACTGCACCCCACAGCTTGGTGTCCTTAGGGTGCACTCAACCCCACTGTTGATGTCCCTGATGAAGGGGAAACCCAGATGCTTGTACCAACTGGGCGTAGAAGCCCTTGGGAGCAGCCCTGCGGAGGACTCGGGGATCCTGGTGGACAAAAGAGCTGGACATAAGCCAGTAGTGTGCACTTGCAGCCCAGAAG
>NW_011320332.1:0-442 GCF_000146605.3 Meleagris gallopavo | reverse complement strand
ACAGCAGCAGGTCCCAGCTCAGGGGGAACGACCTTCCCCTGCAGTGTGCCCCCGCTCTGTCTCCAAGTCCCTGGCTGGAGGTAAACGCAAGGGCTTGGAAGAAGAGCAGCAAACAGCAGCGCAGTTGCCTGCCAACAAAGAGCGAGGGGTCAGAGCGGGGACAGCGTGCCGGCTCCAGCAGCACAGCCTGGGCCTGCTGCAGCACGGAGCTCCAAGCTAAGAGGTAAGCAGGTGCTGTGGTACCCGCCCTGTAGGGTAGGTGCTGCCCTTATCAAGCACACTGAAGTTGCAGAGGTTTGCTTTGCTTTTTCCTTCTCTCTACGGAGAGGGGAAAAGAGTTGAAGGCTACCAAGTGCAAAGGCAGTGAGGTGCCACAGTGTGTGACCCCGCCTCTTTCTGTTAACTCCATGCTGGTCTTCTGCACCTTTCCACTGGAACTGTC
>NW_011320331.1:0-472 GCF_000146605.3 Meleagris gallopavo | reverse complement strand
TCATCATTTGTCTCTGAAGCTCTGAGGTTCCACTGGTGCTTTGCCATTGCATTCTATCTACACCAAAAACACAGTAAAATACTCAGGCGTCTACTCAGTTCTGGGGCTGCACTCATAGGAGAAACACATCCTTGGGAAAAATGGTGAATAAGCATGGCAAGAAAGGGATGCAGATCTGGCGTGCAATGTGCCTCGAGAGAGAATTCTAAATATTGGGCGACTATCCTGGAGGAGTCACTGGTTCCATCCACAACCAAACATCTCTCTGGAAGTAAAGTGCTTCTAGCCGTGCCAGAAAGGAGGTAATCATAGCTACCTGGCTCAGAACTACCACCAAAATAGGCTGAAATTCTCAGGTATATACCCTGGAATAGTCTGCAGTGTTCTCACAACATTCGTGATGAATGCTGTGGCCCGGCAGAGGAGCCCGGCTCTTGGTTCTCTCTTCTTCCTTGTGACTTGAGGCTCACGA
>NW_011320330.1:0-411 GCF_000146605.3 Meleagris gallopavo | reverse complement strand
AGTCGCCATGTGCAGTGGCAGAATCCCACACGCTGTGCTGCGTCCGAAGTGCATTGCACTTGTTGTAGTCTGGCAGTACGTTTCCGTGCGCGTTTCCGTGTGATGACCTCTACCTTACAATCACCAATATCACTTAAATCAGCAATATCACATTACCGTCAGAAGTACCATTCTAATTCGAAAAATTAGACCTTTTCAGCTAGAAAAACAACTTCCCTGCAGAAGATCTGTCATTACACCTCGCAAATATCAGCCTTCTCCCTACGGAGACATTTTCTTCAAGACATACCAGATTTCTCCCAAATAGATGACGTTTTTTTCCGGGAAATTACCGCTTTTCCGTAGTCTTTTGAAGGAAAGATAATCTATTTGCGCCTGGAAAGTTGGAATTTCTGAAAGAAAAGCCATTTA
>NW_011320329.1:0-795 GCF_000146605.3 Meleagris gallopavo | reverse complement strand
CGGAAAGCTGTGGGATGGCCCCTGTACCATTGGGCTGGAAGTGCTGGGGCTGGCAGGATCAGAGTTGGGGCGGGAGGCTGTAAGGAGAGACAAGAAGGTCAGCAGGATGAACATGCATCCCCACGGCAGGACAGGCTGCCATCCTTCCTGGGGCAGAGAGACCGTGGCAAGGCCGCCCTGAGCACCCGCTGCCAGGCCTTGCCTGGCCCCAGTCCCGCGGCACACGGCTCTTTGCCTCTTACCGGTGCCCGCACCAGCGCAGGTGTCGCACTCCCAGCCGTTTCCGCGCATGGCCCAGAAGGAGCAGCACCAGTGCGTGCCTTCTGAGCCACAGGACCTGCAGAGCAGCAGCTGCCAGAGCCTGCGGAAGCAAACAGGTTGTGGCTGTGAGGACAAAAGAAGCCAAGGCAGGGAGCAGCCGGCACAGCTCTGGTGCTCAGCCCTTGCTCCCCCCAGCCTATGGTGAGGCTGAGATCCCACGCAGAGTCCCAGAGGACTGCGGAGGTCACTCACCCTTTTCCTCTGCCCTCTCCCTGCCTCCTCGGTAAAGGCACATGCTGGCATCGCAGCGCCTGTGCCTTTCTCGCAGCGACTGGTATGCTGCGTCGTCCCACCAAGATGGTCTCCTGCCAGAGAAGAGAGGGAATGAGATGAGTCCCCGGTGCCCCAGGCGTGAGGCAGATCCAGGGCACCCCCGTTCATCCTCCTTGAGCTCATTCCCAGCTGCTCCGTGAAGCTGAGACCGATGCTTGCAGGATGGCAAGGGGCTGGGCCTGCCGGGGCAGTTCGTGGGCA
>NW_011320328.1:0-417 GCF_000146605.3 Meleagris gallopavo | reverse complement strand
CCCTTTTGATCTGTTCTTCTTCTCTTTCTTCCCCTGTTTGCCCCGTTTGGCGCTTCGTTGGAGTTTCCTGGATCCAAATGCACCCTTCTGACCACGTGTGATGCCCAAAGAAGAGGTAGGCTCCCAAATAGGCTTGTGCTGAGTGCTGTCCATGACTTGGGGTTTCTCGATTCACTAGTATCTTTTTTCCGTGATGTTGTTCAGTGCAGTATGTGAAGCTTTCTTCTTTCTTTCTAGGATTGGCGCCTCCACCATCACATTCTGTAGGCGTTTTTGCGCTGCCTGAGTTCCCGAGTTGAACGTGTCCTGTTCCTTGGTAAGGTGTGAACGTTATTAGACACGAAGATCTCTTCAGTCCTTCAAGATGTGCCCAGTTCTCTGCCAGATGCTGTTGCCCTTCTGGCCACCCCTGAGTTG
>NW_011320327.1:0-632 GCF_000146605.3 Meleagris gallopavo | reverse complement strand
AAAAAGAAAGGATTAACCAGTAGCAACGTAGAATGGGATGATGTCCAGGCTTGGATTAATAGTCATAATGAGCACAATCTCACTAACATCAAGATCTAAATAAATTATGTGTTCTAATTCATGAGGGTTTCCAATTCTTCTTGGTGTCTTCTGTAATAGCCTTTCTTCAAGTGCTGCTTAACTTCAGAAGTCTGTTGATCTTGCAGTTTTTATTCAGCTGAGCCAGAACCTGTTGGATATTTTCCATTACACTTACATTCTATTCCTTCAGAGATCTCATTCCTAAGAATTCTGAAATCCTTTCTATTAGCAGTTTTCCCAGATGCCCTGGAAGCCTTGGATCAGGCCTTTGATTTTATCAGTCATGTTGCTGAGAGTACAAGTCTTTTGTGAGTTTTTAAAGAAAAATCGTTCTATCCTGATAGCATTGGTGACTGTTAGGGAAAAACAGATCTGCGCCTCTATTAATGGATTAGAGATTCTTTGTTAAGATAATGTATGTTTGGATTTGAGCTTGCATGTTTGGCAGTTATGGACATGAGCATGTAAATTAAAAATACTTTTTCTGAAATGAGCTAATCTTTAAAACTATGGGCTATAGATCTTGCATGTATCCCTTTACATTTGTTGTT
>NW_011320326.1:0-476 GCF_000146605.3 Meleagris gallopavo | reverse complement strand
CGGTGCAGATGGTGGCGAGTGGGGGAGCAGAGCGACTCCCGGATGCTTTGGGAGCAGGCCTGAGCGCCCCTTGTCACTGAGCTTAAATGGGTTAAGGTGAATCTCCTCTGCATTCCCAATTCCAGTGAGATTTGCAGAAGCGCCAGCAAGCTTCAGCACTCCAACTCCAACTGCAGCTGGAGAAAGCTTGACAAGGAGAAGAATCTTACAGCAGAAGGAGACGTCTTTGTCCAGGTGAGGCTGGAGGCTCCGGGCTGGGATCAGCTCACAGGGCTGGCCCCTGTCTGGATCTCAGCAGAGCCACAGGGCAGCCGGTGAGCTGTCTGTGGGGAAGGCCGTGTTGCGGCCAAGGGTCCTGCCTCAGGGTTGCAGGATGCGGCCCCAAAGCCATCAGCCACTCAGGCAGACCCCTCCTGCTCTGTCCTTACAGTCTGCTGCCGGCGGCACCGAAAGTGTGTGAAGCCTGTAAGCAGCCG
>NW_011320324.1:0-539 GCF_000146605.3 Meleagris gallopavo | reverse complement strand
TCGTGACCCGCCCGGTGTCCAGGAGCAGCTCCTGGCTGAGCCGCGCAGCCCCAAAGAGGGGAACTGATCCCATGGATCGAGCCGTGTTGGCGCCCGGCAGAGTCAGGCGTGCGCCTTTGGTTCTCGCTTTGCTCGAATCATCAGCGCCGCTGTGCTGAGCTGCTGCCCCGCAGCTGGAATCCCCAAGGGCCGTTTCCCACGACCCCGCCTGTCCCCGTGCGGAGCTCCCGGAGCTGGGTCCGAGCCTCCTGACATCGTACGTTTCAAGAAAGACCGCGAAACGTCTCTCCCCGTACCGGGACAGGAGGGGATGCGGGGAAACGAGCCTTTAGATCCACAGTGAGATCCGCATCTCGTGCCCGCGTGGGCTCGGAGCCGGGAACGGAAGGCTGTTCTGCCGTTCTGCCGCCTCAGCGCTGGCGCAGCGCTTCGTGGGCACCGCCGCGGCCGCGCTGCTCCAGCCGATGTTCTCCGTCCTTCTGAAAAGGAGGAGTTTGCGCGCAAGAGACGATTCTCAGCGCACCCGAAGTCATTCGTCG
>NW_011320323.1:0-311 GCF_000146605.3 Meleagris gallopavo | reverse complement strand
TCGCCTTCCGCCCCATAGAAGCCCCCCCATAACCCTTCGGATTCCCCTGCCACCCCCTCTCCACTCCTAGAGCCCCTTTCCTCCCACGTGGAGACCCAACTCACCCCTGTTTTCCCCACACGACCCCCCTGTCCCACTCCCACGACCCCCGTTCTGCCCTACAAAAGCCCCCTTTCCCTCTTTCCAGCCCTCGAGTTCCCCTCCACGATGTACCCGTCCATCCCCAGGCCCCCTTTTCACTCACAGAAGAATCGTTCTGCTCTTTTCCCCCTCACAACTCCCTCTGTCCATCCTCAGACCCCCTATCCATA
>NW_011320321.1:0-480 GCF_000146605.3 Meleagris gallopavo | reverse complement strand
CACCTCGCAAGTGCTTCCACTGAGGCAGAGCAGTGTGGACAAGTATAGAAATGCAGTCTAGACAGTAGCAGCACTCAGCACTCAGCAAGGCTAAAGCGGTACCGACCTGAAGCACTAGGCTTGCCCGCCACAGGAGAGGAACACGAAAACATCCTCTGTCCAGAAGATTTCCAGGCTGCCATGTCTTTCGCTGCGCAGTCACTAGAAAACAGAACATAACAGCAAAAGAAGAAATTACAGTCAGAAGCCAAACTGCAAAGAGCAAACTCAAATAGCCAAAGCCATGCCAATCAATTCCACGGGACGCTGCTCAGAGGAACAACTGAAGAACACCACAATTATCTGTGAAAGACACAGCAGTCGCTCTGCTGGGCACACAGATGTCCCACAAAGCGTTTTACCGTAGCATCGAACTGCGATTAAATCACATCAGGTCTGTAAGAGAAACAAAACCCCAGTGCTTCCTATGTTCCCCCCACA
>NW_011320319.1:0-482 GCF_000146605.3 Meleagris gallopavo | reverse complement strand
GGGGCCAGTAAAGACAGCTGGTCAGAGTCTGTTACAGACACCTGATCAAGAGGAGCCTCTTGATGGGGCCTTCTTGCATCAGCTACGAGAACCTTCACGCTCGCAGGCTCTCATCGTAATGGGACATTTCAATCGCCTGAATATCTGCTGTCAAGACAGCACGGTGAGCTGTAAGCAATCTTGGAGACTCCTGGAGAAGTCCTTAGAGACAAGGTAGGGAGCAAAGCTGGCTATTCTTTACAGATGCCTTTCTGAGAGCGAGAGCTTTCCATCCCTCAGAATAAGGAAGCAGGCAGGGGAGGTAGGAAAGCGGCAAGGCTTGGCAAGCACCTGATGGTCAAAGCAGGGGAAAAGAAAGGCAAATACAGACAATGGAAGCAAGGGCGCATCACCTGGGAAGAATACAGGGATGCTGTCTGGACTTGCAGAGATGGGATTAGGAAAGCCAAGGCACAGATGGAACTGAACTCGGCGAGGAATGT
>NW_011320317.1:0-353 GCF_000146605.3 Meleagris gallopavo | reverse complement strand
CGAAAAGCCAGAGACAAGGAGAATGCAGAAGAAAAAACAGGCAGCCTTCCGGACAACATGAAGTGCAATTCAGAGCTCTAGAAGCACCATGTTCTGCCATGCTATGGAATGGGTAAACACTGGTGGCTGTGCATTGCCCTTACCTGTTGGGCAGACAATTACCAGTCAGCAAAGTGAGCTTCCGGGGCATTCCAGAAAATGCAGATTCCGGTTCCTTGCTGTTCCCATGGAAATCCACACATCTCCATGCAGTCGTTACGGCACTCGGGAGCACCACAGCTCTGTTGCCACCTGTTGGACACTACACAGGAATGAAGGCACTGCCCTGCAAATGTACCTCTTACACAAAGCTG
>NW_011320316.1:0-454 GCF_000146605.3 Meleagris gallopavo | reverse complement strand
TTCTGCACCTGGGTAGGGCAACCCTGGATGTACACACTGACTGGATATGGGACACTGGAGAGCAGTCCGACTGAAAGGGACTGGAGGACATGGTCAACACCAAATGGAATGTGAGTCAGCAGTGTGCCCAGGCAGCCAGGAAGGCCAACTGTCCCCTGGACTCATTGAGCTTGGCATTGCCAGCTGGGTGAGGGAAGAGATTGTCCTGCACTGTTCTGCACTACTGTAGCCTGAACTGGAGCACTGAGTGCACTTCTTTGTTCCACAGAACATGCAGGGCATAATAAAAATGGAGATTGTCCGAAGGAGGGCACCAGCACTGTGAGAGCTGACGTTCAGAGTTTCACTGGGATTGACTGCTTGTTCAGACTGGGCCCTTCTCACATCCCACATCCTGGCATGAGACACACTGCCCACATGGGACTTGGGCCTCACGGCATCCTTGCACCCCATG
>NW_011320315.1:0-860 GCF_000146605.3 Meleagris gallopavo | reverse complement strand
GGAGGGAAATGATGTCTATTCTAAGCATGCTCTTCAGTAGAGAAGAACAGGGAATGATTAGGCAGGCTACCATACAGGAGTGGGAGAAAAGGCATAGGATAAATATGAGGGACATGTGAGATATAATAATAGTGGGAATTAAGGAAGCAGTACTCAAGACTCAGAACTTTACTAAAGCTTTTGACGTTCAGCAAAGTAACCATGAAACCCCGAGTGAATTTCTGGAGAGACTTGGAGACAGGAAGCAAAGGAATTCAGAGATGGATCCTGATGATTCCTGTAGTTAAAGGGCTCTTAAAGGTCAATTTTGTGACTAAAGCCTGGCCTGATATACAAAGGAAGCTTCAGAAAGTAGAAGGGTGGAATGAACAACTATTAGAAAACCTTTTGAGAGAGACACAGAAAGTGTATGTTAAAAAGGAAACAAAAAGCAAAAAATGATCTCTACAGTAGATCAAGTGGTGAGACAGAGAACGGAAACCCATCAGGAAAAGGGTTTCCAAGGAAGACAAATTTTGGGGTGGAACAGTGAGGAAAAAGATAGCAGGGGTGAAAATTAAGGTGGCAAAATTCCCCCCTTCCCAACCACAACAAGAACAGATACAATGTTTTAAATGTGGGCAAAAGGGTCATCTCTAACGAAAATGTCCTGAATCAAAAAGGGAAGAGAAAATATTCACAATCATAAACTATGAATAGAGAAGTCAGGGGATCTCTGAAAAGTGGTCCCACAAAGAGCCCTTGATAAACGTAGAGGTGGGATCTAATAAAGAAGAGGTTGTATTTTAGTAGACACAGGACCAGATTATACTTAGATTATAAAGTACCAGGACTTAATTTGACTAGTAATACTCTATTAC
>NW_011320314.1:0-529 GCF_000146605.3 Meleagris gallopavo | reverse complement strand
GGATCATGCTCTTGGTCTGGCTCGTCAGGAATGAAATCGGGGCTATGTAGCATTTCCACCACAGCATATTCTCTTAAATAACAGATGCCTTCTTCCATATCAGCCCATTTCTTTTTCTCAGGCATCAGATCATCTTTGAAGGGGTATCTTTCTTTTACAGCTAACAACATCCGCTTCCAGAGGGTAAAGGCCTGGTTCTGGCATGTACTAATACCTCTGTCAATGGCTGAGTCCCTAGCAACGCCACCCAGTTGGCGAGCTTCTCTACTATCCAGCCACACACTGTTGGCCCCATTGTCCCAACATCGAAGTAACCAAGTGGCAATAGGCTCATTTGGGTGACGTGAAAAAGTCTTTTCTCAGACTTCGAATTTCATTCATTTTCAGAGATCGATCAACAATGGTAACGATATCTTGCTCACCTCTTACTCTTTCGGGACTTCTTGTTGCCCTCATTGGCGCCGGTGACCGTGGTCTTACTGAGGGCCCCTCCCCTGGACCTTAGGGGTGCTTCTTGTGGATCTTGGAG
>NW_011320313.1:0-431 GCF_000146605.3 Meleagris gallopavo | reverse complement strand
TTCAGCCCAGCTCCAAGGAGCATCAACATTCAGCTTGATTCTCAGCAGCTTTTGGACTACTAGGAGAACCATGGGTACAGTGCTTGACAGACTCACAGTGGAGTACAATTAGCTTGAATTACTTGTAAGGCATTAGAAGTCCTCTGATAAAGGACTGTGAAAATATCACAGACTAATATGAAGAACTTCTTCCCCTTCTAGGTAGCTTGTTCTCATTATTTTCTGTACCTGAAGCAAAGTAGAAATGACTTCACAAGTGATCTCTCCTAGGTAAAACTTACATTTTATACCTACTCCTACTGAAGTTATACGGAAATCTTCACAATCCTTCCCAATGCCTCCACTTTCTATCTAATAGAAAGACAATTCAATTTCAAGAGTACACATCCTGTTTTAAATCTCTTCTGCAGCTCATAATAGTCATTCTTAAC
>NW_011320311.1:0-490 GCF_000146605.3 Meleagris gallopavo | reverse complement strand
TACCAGCATGTCAGTCTCACCTCTGTGCTGGTCACGGATCATGGAGCAGATCATCCTGCAAGTGACTCTCAAGCACACAGTTCCAGTGCGTCACCACCCTGTGCGTGAAAAGCTGCCTCCTAATAACCAACCTAAACCTCCCCTGTCTCACTTCAAAACCATTTCCCCTTGTCCTATCGCTATCCACCCTCCTCAACAGCCGTTGCCCCCTCCTGCTTATGCGCTCCCTTTGAGTCTTGGAAGGCTGTCATGAGCTATCTCCAGAGCTTTCTCTTCTCCCACAGAAACAATCCCAGTTCCGTCAACATTTCTTTCTAAGAGAGGGGCTCCAGCCCTCTGATCATCTTCGTGGCCCTTCTCTGGACCTGCTCCAAAGCTCCACATCATTCCTGTGCTGGAGCCCCAGGCCTGGACGCAGTGCTGCACATGGGGCCGCACCAGAGCCGAGTCGAGGGGGGACAATCACCTCCCTCTCCCTGCTGGTCGCTCC
>NW_011320310.1:0-503 GCF_000146605.3 Meleagris gallopavo | reverse complement strand
TCGCTCTCATGCGTAGAAATCGGCACTCGCGCTGAACCGCTCCGGAGAGTTTGCCGACGCTGGTCGAGAAATCGCGCTTCTCCCCGAGTGCCGCTTTCAGCCGTCAGCAGCGCTCTCGTGTTTCTCACTTGCCGAGAACGGGCGACTTGTGCCTGCTGCTTTTCTCCGACGCGCGAGCGGTCTCGCGTCCGCACGTCGGAGAGGAGCGGTTTGCACTTCGCCTTGGGTCCATGCAGAATGCACTAGGCCTAGCTGTGAATACGACGTGTCTGCCTTCATTTCGAGCGGCAATTCTTTTTTGGTGTTGTTCTCCATGGCTACGCTTGTGCATGCTCGGAGGAAAAGAGTGGAGAGCAAAAACCCTCTCTAATAAGGCTGTTGGAAGTTCGGGGAGCGGACATTTGTTTCGCTCCCAGGGAGAGAGAGCGTGACAGAAAGTGGGGAGCGATCCTTTCTGGCCTGCGGAGAAAAACCTCCCTACGGAGGTAGTGCAGGAGGCTGAA
>NW_011320309.1:0-420 GCF_000146605.3 Meleagris gallopavo | reverse complement strand
TGCTGGAGGGTGCTTTCCTGGCCGTTCCAAGCTTTTCAGGTTTGAATCGGTATCGGGAACTCTCTCTCTCTCCTGTTTATTTGATTTATTAGTCTCAATTTCAATCAGATTGTATTATATTGTGCTATCTTGCATTCCGATATCATAATTAGTAAAATAAGTTTTCCTCCATAGATTGTTGCCGCTGTTTTTTGTTTTCCTCCCTTCCTTCCCATTTTGTGGGCTGGGAAGGGGAGGGCAGGGGTCTACCGCCCCCCTGTCACGGGTGTAGATTGATCTCGTTAACTCCGTGACAGATTTTGGTGGAGAATGCGGGCAATAGTTCTATTTCTTAGCTTTTAGAACGAATCTCTCTCTGCTCTTAGAGAGCTTCGTTAGGGAGCATTATCAGTAGTTTAGGTTTCTGTGCTGGAAAACTTA
>NW_011320308.1:0-567 GCF_000146605.3 Meleagris gallopavo | reverse complement strand
GGCCCCTGCGGTCTTCCTCCTCCTCCTCCTCGTTCTCCGACGCCCCTCCCGGAACCCTCAGCCCCCCGCGGGGGTCCCGGCCGTGCTCCCCCCGGCTCCGGCCCTGAGCCGCTCTCCGAGGCCTCGCCCAGCGCCAGCGCCAGCGCGGGGAAAGGGGGTGGCCGCGATCCGCGAGAGGGGAACAAAAGGGACGAAGGGGCGTCGGGCAGCGACGGGGCCCGACTCGAGCCTGAACTCGGAGAGGGCGCGCACGGTCAGCAAGACAGGAACGCCGCTTTCTAACACCGCTCTGGAGCCGGAGAGTTTTCGCCGCGGATGTCGGATGACAGAAGCAACGGCACTTATCGTGAGCACCGCGCACGGCTTCGGTTCTGCCTCCAATCACCGCGGCCGTCGGTCAGCGCCGTCCCCTCCGTCTCTGCTACGCACGGAGATGCGCCCACACCGCACAGCCGCAAACGCGGAGAGCCGCGCTCCCACCCGACGCGACCGCTGCCGGCCCCGGCGCCCGCCTCCGGCCCTCAGCACGCACCTCGGGGCCTCGAACACCGCTCCGACACCCGGCGC
>NW_011320307.1:0-486 GCF_000146605.3 Meleagris gallopavo | reverse complement strand
AAGCAACATCGTGCACAGAGTGCAGCCATGTGCTCCGAGCAAGGAGCACAGGTTTGTGCAAGAGGCCCGGATGCAGGGCAGTGCCTTCATGACTGTATTGTGTCCAACAGGTGGCAGCAGAGCTGCGGTGCTCCCAAGTGCCGTAACAACTGCCCGGAGAGATGTGTTGGTCTCTGTGGAAACAGCAAGGAAGTGGAATCTGCATTTCCCGGCGTGCCCCGGAACCTCACTTTGCTGACTGGTCATTGTCTGCCCAGCAGGTAAGGGTGATGCACACCCGCCAGCGTTTACCCATTCCAGAGCCCGGCACAATAGGGTTCCCCCAGAGCTCTGAATTGCGCTTCATGGTGCCCAGAAGGCTGCCTATCCTCTTTGTTCTGTGTCTTGCTTGTCTCTGGTCTTGCACTGTTTTCACTATTACGTTCTCTTGTCCTCCTATTTTGTGTTCCTTGCCCCATTCTCTTGGCCTAATGTCCCATGGCTTTG
>NW_011320304.1:0-465 GCF_000146605.3 Meleagris gallopavo | reverse complement strand
CTGCCATGGCAGTGTGGGATGGGAAGGGGTGTGTGGGACTGAGGAAGCAATGGCAGTCCCACCTCACCTCACCAAAGCAAAGATGAGGGCTGTGCATAATGAGCAGTTCTCAGACAAGATGGAAGCAAAAATGGTGTTGGGTAGCTGAGCCTTCTCTGGTGGTAAGCAACATGGTGCACAGAGTGCAGCCATGTGCTCCGAGCAAGGAGCACAGGTTTGTGCAAGAGGCACGGATGCAGGGCAGTGCCTTCATGACTGTATTGTGTCCAACAGGTGGCAGCAGAGCTGCGGTGCTCCCAAGTGCCGTAACAACTGCCCGGAGAGATGTGTTGGTCTCTGTGGAAACAGCAAGGAAGTGGAATCTGCATTTCCCGGCATGCCCCGGAACCTCACTTTGCTGACTGGTCATTGTCTGCCCAGCAGGTAAGGGCGATGCACACCCGCCAGCGTTTACCCATTCCAGAG
>NW_011320303.1:0-554 GCF_000146605.3 Meleagris gallopavo | reverse complement strand
ACAAAGAGGATAGGCAGCCTTCTGGGCACCATGAAGTGCAATTCAGAGCTCTGGGGGAACCCTATTGTGCCGGGCTCTGGAATGGGTAAACGCTGGCGGGTGTGCATCGCCCTTACCTGCTGGGCAGACAATGACCAGTCAGCAAAGTGAGGTTCCGGGGCATGCCGGGAAATGCAGATTCCACTTCCTTGCTGTTTCCACAGAGACCAACACATCTCTCCGGGCAGTTGTTACGGCACTTGGGAGCACCGCAGCTCTGCTGCCACCTGTTGGACACAATACAGTCATGAAGGCACTGCCCTGCATCCGGGCCTCTTGCACAAACCTGTGCTCCTTGCTCGGAGCACATGGCTGCACTCTGTGCACCATGTTGCTTACCACCAGAGAAGGCTCAGCTACCCAACACCCATTTTGGCTTCCATCTTGTCTGAGAACTGCTCATTATGCACAGCCCTCATCTTTGCTTTGGTGAGGTGGGGACTGCCATTGCTTCCTCAGTCCCACAGACCCCCTTCCCATCCCCACACTGCCCATGGGAGATCAGGTTCTGGACC
>NW_011320302.1:0-379 GCF_000146605.3 Meleagris gallopavo | reverse complement strand
TAACCTGGCAGGGCCATCTGGGCCAGCCAGCTGGCTTTTGGTCTGGCAGGGGCCCACCGACCACCTATCCAGCATTCATCAAGGCTCAGAGATCTTTCCCAGGGCTGAGTCCACGGAATCCCAAGGCAGAACACGCAGGCTGACACTTCTGGCTTCCGAATCACTGAAACTTTTCAGGCAGAGGGCTAAGAAGATTAGGCCTGGCAGGGCCCCCCAGCCGGCTGGCTTTTCCCCTGGCAGGGACCCCCTGGCCTGCCGGGAGGCTTCTGGAATGGCAGGGCTACAAGAGCTGGCCGGCCGGCCGGCTTCTGGCCTGGCAGGGCCCCACAGGCCGGCCTGTAGGGTTCTGGCATGGCAGGGCCACCCTGACTGGCAGTGC
>NW_011320301.1:0-571 GCF_000146605.3 Meleagris gallopavo | reverse complement strand
ACACAAGCCAGCAGTGGGCCCTTCCAGCCCAGAAAGCCAACCGTATCCTGGGCTGCATCCAAGATGCGCAGTCAGTGGGCGAAGGGAGGAGATCCCCCATCCCTCTGCTCTGCGCTGGTGAGGCCTCAGCTGCAGTGCTGCGTCCAGATGTGGAGTCCTCAGTGCAGGGAGACATGGAGCTGTGCGAGTGCATCCAGAGTACAGCCACAAACACGAACCCGAAGGATGGAACCCCTCTCCTGTAAGCAAGGAGAGCTGGGCTGTTCAGCCTCCTGGAGAAGTGAAGGCTCCAAGGGAACCTGGTAACAGCCTTTCAATACCTAAAGGAAAGAACAAGGGATAATTGAGGTGAAATCTAAGGAAAATGTCTTGTACAGTGAGGGTGCTGATGCAGTGGCACAGGTTGCCTTTCAAGGTGAGCCTGGCTCAGACTCTGAGCAACTTGATCTAGCTGTGGATGGTCAGCATGGGGGATCGGATCACATCGCAAACCTCCTGCATACAAGCAGCGCACCAACATGGGGTGCATGATGTCATTACCTGCTGGACAGATCTCACACCACTGACTGGA
>NW_011320300.1:0-474 GCF_000146605.3 Meleagris gallopavo | reverse complement strand
TTTATAAACAGAGAGTAGTGAGTGAGGAAACCACAGAAAAGTAAGAGAAAACTCAATGTGAATTGAGAGTGAGAGAAACACGCTCAGGATAAAAAATGGTAATCAGGCCAAGATCTCTGTGAAGGGCATTTTATTCATCAGTGCAATAATGGGCGCACATCCCCCACTGACAAGGGAGAAATTGGACAGCTAGTCAGTGAAATCCTTTCCGTTATATACCCTGGATCCGACACAGGCAAAGCTTCTCCTGGCTCTCTTTGGTTGAGCATCTCAGGCTCACAATCTTCTGACGCTGGTGCTACCTTACATTTCCATGCCATGTCTGATACCAACCCTTTGTTTTTTGTTATGTTCTGTACTTTTATGGCAATAGGAGGACAATGTTATCAAAAATCAGTGCACTCCTTCTGTCCTGTTCCAGACTCTTCCCTACCCTATGTAATTTCCTTACCTCGTGCCTGTGCCAATTGTACC
>NW_011320296.1:0-576 GCF_000146605.3 Meleagris gallopavo | reverse complement strand
ACTCCCATCATGTCCCTATGGCAGATCAGGACACCTCCTTTGCTGCCTGATATTATGACGCAGCCGCAACCATCCGGCCGGAAAATGTGGTACAGGCGGCCAGGACGTGCCCTGTACAAGCGGAACTGTTGACCCAGGATAGAAACACGGCCTGTATTTTGCCCTGGAGGGCAGACCTTCCCCTCTTGCTACCTCTGAAACATCTGTATTTCTCCCCGTGAGTCTTTGAGCCTTCAGGATCACCGGAAGGAATGAAATGTCATCAAAACGTTCCAGTGTTACTGTCAGATCATGTGTAACACCCGGCGATGGTCTGCATGGGACTGATGGAACATTGGACGGATCTGCACCTCATGACCGTATGCCTCCGGTAACATCATCGAGCGCTGGCCCATAGAAGGATGTCAACTTTCACCCATCGTCACTCATCTTGAAATTTACCAACGTGTGGCGATGAAATTGTATAAGCGTCACGGTGTATCGGATCTCTGTATTAGGGAAAGCTCACCCTTTTAGTCAACCTAATCATTGGTTCACGCCGTGAAGGGGTGGAATGTATGGGGGCTGCTGAATCAC
>NW_011320294.1:0-384 GCF_000146605.3 Meleagris gallopavo | reverse complement strand
CGGGCCTTATGGAGCAGGACTACGCTCAGTCCTTTCATCCCCTAGCATGTTTTGTGTGGCTGTCCCTCATCCCAGCTACTGACCCTGCACTTGGATTTGTGCCCACTGCTCAGCCTGTTGAGGTCTCTGTGGATGGCATCCCGTCCCTCTGCTGTGTCACTGCAGCCCACAGCTTGGTGTCCTTAGGGTGCACTCAACCCCACTGTTGATGTCCCTGATGAAGGGGAAACCCAGATGCTTGTACAAACTGGGCGTAGAAGCCCTTGGGAGCAGCCCTGCGGAGGACTCGGGGATCCTGGTGGACAAAGAGCTGGACATAAGCCAGTAGTGTGCACTTGCAGCCCAGAAGGCCAACTGTATCCTGGGCTGCATTCAAAGAGGAGC
>NW_011320291.1:0-388 GCF_000146605.3 Meleagris gallopavo | reverse complement strand
CTAACCAGAGACTTGTGAATGAGATGCCCTCGCTTGCAAGTCAGTGTACATTCCTTCCACTCTGCCTGCACGTTCTCGCCAGCAAAGCTTTTAGTTCAAAAGTCTGTAGACAAATTGGACTTGCGAACTGTGGATGTGCTGTGCAGGCCTGAAAGGTTACACACAAGGGGGAACCTTCGGGGGACCGGGAAGTCTGCAACCTCCACGTACTTCAGCCACCGAGGAAAGAAGGAAGGGACAATGCGAACGGAAGGCAGGATAAAAGGGATTCTGCAAAATCCCATCCTTGGTGAGACCCCACGGGGGTATGCCTTCCTTATTTGAATAAAGAAAGATAAAGCCTCTCCTCCGACTCTTTTGGGGATAATTGAGGAAGCCCATGGGAACC
>NW_011320289.1:0-460 GCF_000146605.3 Meleagris gallopavo | reverse complement strand
CATCCGGTTTCTTACTGCCCAGCTCTCCAGCCTGTCCAGGTCTCGCTGAATGGCAGCGCAGCCTTCAGGCTGTCAGCCAATCCTCCAACTTCGTATCATCAGCAAACTTGCTGAGGGTGGCCACTATCCCCTCATCAAGGTCATTGATGAAGATGTTGAACAAGACCGGACCCAGCACAGACCCCTGGGGGACACCACTGGTTACAGGTCTCCAGCCAGACTCTGCACCACCAACGACGACCCTCTGCGCTCTGCCAGTCAGCCAGTTCTCAACCCACCTCACTGTCCACTCGTCTATCCCACACTTCCTCAGCTTTGTTATAAGGATGTCGTGGGAGACAGTATCAAACGCCTTTCTAAAATCAAGGTAGATTACATCTACCGCTCTTCCCCCATCCACCCAGCATGTGACAGCATCATAGAAGGCCACCAAGTTTGGTCGAGCACGACCTCCCCTTGG
>NW_011320288.1:0-701 GCF_000146605.3 Meleagris gallopavo | reverse complement strand
AAAGTTCCACCACAAAACTCCACCTATGTTAACAATCTCTACTAATGATCCCCTTTTCTCTCAGAAAAAACAGTGTTTTTCATTATGAAGAAGTAGAATGTTCTGTCTTAATCATTTTTTCTAGGAAAGATCTCACTTATGTTTCAAGAAAGTAAACTTAGATTCCTAATAACCAGGAACAGAGGGCTATATTCATTTCTTTACAACTGTCTGTTACTGGATAAGAGACCAGTAAAGAGATAAATAAACAGAAATGAATCCTCCTTTCATGTCATTCTCCGAGATTCTGTGCTATAAAAACATCCCATTTATAGTATTTCATTACTTCCCCCTCACCAATTTTCAGCTTCTCAATGATTAATCCCTTCCCCTTCTCCGTGGTCTATCACCACAGCCACATCAGGAAGAGTCAGAAGACATATGTATAGGGAGGGAGCCGGGCCCTTCTGCCTATGGCACCCCTTCCCTACTCTCGAGTTCTTCTGATTCCACCACAGCACTGCATGCAGCTGAATCTGCACGGTTGCAAATTACCATATGTGACAGCATCTCTGATTTGATAAGGCACTCGTGAGCTCATGAAACTCTTCTGGTTCTGCATGTACTCCAAGATGTAGACGATGAATAACTAAGTCCACAGATTCTCAAGCCGGTCAACTTTTCTCACCTGAAAGATTTTGCTGTGTAATTCCATTATGTTT
>NW_011320287.1:0-511 GCF_000146605.3 Meleagris gallopavo | reverse complement strand
GTCTTCTGCCCAAAAAGGAGCCCCAAGAAAAGAAGGGAGAAGCATCAGAGCTGGCTCCAGCACAGGCAGCGCGGCCTCCAAGTGGCGAGGAAGAACAACAGGGCGCGCTGAAAGCTCCCTCCAGCTCCGAGACCAGCCTGCCCCAGGAGCGCACCTCTGCTGCTGTGCCACTGGTGCACAGGAGGACTAGATCCTTGCTGAGTCTGCCACCAAAAATCAAAGCGGGGCTCCCCCAAAGGCGGGGGATGTCCTGTCCAGTCCTGCCCACGCTGACTGAGCTGACTCAGCCTCCTTTGGACTTATAAACAAGTTTGTGTTGTCGTCAAGTGAACAACAACCCTCGACGACCCATCACTGAAGATCCACATCTGAAGATCCACATCTGAACCATCTTTCTATCGCCCGTCTTCCCTTCCCCACTCCTCCCCACCATGACCAGCATTCGTAATAACTGGACGGCCAACATCTGCCCTTCGTGTATCAATCTCGCCGTCAGGTGCACATAGAGGAG
>NW_011320285.1:0-495 GCF_000146605.3 Meleagris gallopavo | reverse complement strand
ACGTCGCTCGCTAGCGCCGGGACCTCGCCGGGGACGCCCCCGGCCCTTCTGCCTCCGAGTGCCGGCACGCCGGCACGCCGGCCCGTGCCCTCGCTCATTCTCTCTCGCCTTCGTCTCGGAAGGAGAACAGAAAAAAAAAAAAGGAGGAAGGGGCGCGCTCCCTCTCTCTCGCCTGCATCCGCTACGCCCCAGCGGCGCGGTAGCCGGCTTCCTCCCGCTCGGCTCATCTCTCTCGCCTTCTAGGGTTCGCCCTGGCGGCGCGGGAGCCGGCTTCCCTTACGCGCGTTCTCGCTCGCCTTGCCCGGCTTTTTTTCGCTGCTCGCCCGAGAGACCGCCTTAGGATACCACCGAGCGGCGGGACGGGGCGCGAAGGACAAACCGAGGCGACCGGATCCAGGAAAGAACCGCCGCCCGAGAAAGCCGCCGCCGCCGCCGCCGCCGATCCCCTCTCTGTTCGGCCGGCCGGTCAACCCAGCTCGCGAGCGCCCGCTCACC
>NW_011320284.1:0-479 GCF_000146605.3 Meleagris gallopavo | reverse complement strand
GCCCTGGGAGCGCTGTGCTGCAACTGCGCTGCGACGCCATGTTTGAGAGTGCGGGCTTCATTGGTTCGTCCCCAGACTACGGCCTGACGTGTGTGAATGCCGACACTGATTTACACTCCAGGAGTGGTTGGCATGCTCACGCACGCAGCTGCAGCGCCAAAATGCCCCTGTGCACTGACAGCTATGCACTCCCCTCCATCCCCAGGGGGTCCTGGAATGAGACAGGCAGGTCCTGCCTCTTCGATCCAGCACCATCAGCTGTACAAGGTGAGGGGGAATTGCGGTTCGTTTTCTTCTGGTTCCGCTTTGAGGTTCAGCAGGGCAGAGGTGTGCAAGCTAATCTGTCACTTGAGGGCCTCTGGGCCCCAGCAGAATCCTCCCAAAATGTTGTGCTGAAGCCAGTGAATTCAAGTAATATTTCCTTGCGTTCAGGCAATTCCGCTTGGCTCCACTGGGTCAGGGACGTGAGCAGAAGATAA
>NW_011320283.1:0-356 GCF_000146605.3 Meleagris gallopavo | reverse complement strand
AACAACACATTTCTCAGAATTAGGAATGAATTGGCAGATGCCAAAGAGGGGGAAAAAAATAAAATGCAATGTTGCATATTGCATCTTCTTATGACAGATGGTTTGAAAAGGATTAATGAGGTGAGCGCTGAATTTCTAGGTTGCAGCAGTTAATACTTAACCTCCAGCCAGCAGGCACCACTAAGGTTTTTACACCTGAGTTGATAAAGAGGTCTGCCTAATTGAACTGTTGAAAAAAACCTGTGCTAACTGGAAGAGTATCTTCCAAAGGAAAAAAAAAAAACAACAAAAAAACAACAACTAGATTTAAAAAAGAGTACAGAGACCTTGTCACAACACCGGTGCAGAATTGGTTT
>NW_011320282.1:0-624 GCF_000146605.3 Meleagris gallopavo | reverse complement strand
AGGTTATCAGGAGTAGTCAGCATGGTCACCAGGGAGGTCGTGCTCGACCAACTTGGTGGGCCTTCTATGATGCTGTCACATGCTGGTGGATGGGGAAGAGCGGTAGATGTAGTCTACCTTGATTTTTTAGAAAGGCCTTTGATACTGTCTCCCACAACATCCTTATAACAAAGCTGAGGAAGTGTGGGATAGACGAGTGGACAGTGAGGTGGGTTGAGAACTGGCTGACTGGCAGAGCGCAGAGGGTCATCGTTGGTGGTGCAGAGTCTGGCTGGAGACCTGTAACCAGTGGTGTCCCCCAGGGGTCTGTGCTGGGTCCGGTCTTGTTCAACATCTTCATCAATGACCTTGATGAGGGGATAGTGGCCACCCTCAGCAAGTTTGCTGATGATACGAAGTTGGGAGGATTGGCTGACACGCCTGAAGGCTGTGCTGCCGTTCATCGAGACCTGGACAGGCTGGAGAGCTGGGCATTAAGAAACCGGATGAGGTTCAACAAAAGCAAGTGTAGGGTCTTACACCTAGGGAGGAATAATTGCATGCACCAATACAGGCTGGGGGATGAGCTGCTGGAGAGGAGCTCTGCAGAGAGGGACCTGGTGGACGACAGATTGGCCATGAGCC
>NW_011320280.1:0-495 GCF_000146605.3 Meleagris gallopavo | reverse complement strand
TTAGTGGGAAAATCATAGGTCCACACAACAAAGCTAAACATGTTAGAAACTCGAGCTTTGTCTCCAGCATGAGATCCAAGGCCATTTTCTTGACTATCTCTGGGAATGACATTCTCCAGGAATATCTGTGTTCCCGAGCTGATACTCTTAGTACAATGTTAATCTCTTCCCTTATGAAATGGATATAAAGCTGTGCCCAACTCTGCTGTTCTGCAAATGCAATTCAGAACCCTTTTCGTTTCTTTTGCAAGTACAGATTACCTTTCAATATTAAGGTGACGAAAACCTGTGGCACTTTTCTTTGTTTCTGCAGCAAGGAGGCATTCTTCTGCCACTGATTTCCAAACAATAACAACCTCTACGTTGGCGGCACCAGCTTGTGCACCTGAGAAGACTCTGCTGCTACATGATAAAAGGTTCAACCATTAAGAAGAGATATTTCTCCTTCCATTAAATAAAACAACACCCCATGCCTCAAAAACCTATCTCAAGCAC
>NW_011320279.1:0-805 GCF_000146605.3 Meleagris gallopavo | reverse complement strand
GTGAGAGGTAAAATTTGAGTACTTGGAAATGTCAGACAGATGTGCTTGTACATTGTATGGTAAATGCAGAACAGGTTTGTGCTTCTGAAAAATGTACAAGCTACTGCTAATGAGGATTTCCTCATGTAGAGAAGAACCAGTACATCTTGGAGATGGGAGATTTTACTACTACATCACATATACTACTTCTCCAGCAGCCCTCTGGTTCTGGAGCTTGCAGAACAGGTACTGTTGTGCTGAGTTATGCACAGATAACAAAACCTCTGGAAGATTCTCCCATATGTCAGTCCAGAAATCCCACACAAATGGACATACTCCTAAGAGTTCCTTGACTCCAGAATACTCAAATCAGAAAAAAAATGAGTTCTTCAGAAGAGCCCAGCAGCATGCAAACCCGGAGAAATGGCCTGCATACTGCATGTACTTACTGCTGGTCTAGGAGATGGAAATTCCTACAGAACATCCAATTGTGAAAACTTCACTATTTTCTCAGTCCTGAATAACAACCAGATATAAGTTGAAGAAGAACTTCAGGATATGGCAAACATCAATAGATACTAGTACTGGAAACTCTCAAAATATTTCTGGTAAATTAAAATTAAGAAATGGAATTGAATTTAAATGAATCAATATTTGTACAGAAACTGTTTTTGCATCATTGAAAGCAAACATTTTCCTTTCAAAGTTCACTGATTGTTGCTTCTGGGTCTTGTTATTGCGAGGTTATACTTGACTGAGATTTTCTAGCTGGAAGTCCCAGGTAAATTCAGAGAATCCTGAAAGGTACAAAGATGTCAGCTTTGAA
>NW_011320278.1:0-506 GCF_000146605.3 Meleagris gallopavo | reverse complement strand
CCCCGTGAACAGGCCACGTGACAACCACGCAGGCCAAGTTTTGTCTTTTCATTTCCCCCGTGCTCTGGAGTCAATGGAAGGGATTCAGGGGTAGATTGCATGTGTACCTTGAGTCCCACAGCAAGACGCTGACATGTGCAGAGCCCTTACTTGCTGAGAGTTCCCTTGGTTGCTCCCATGAAGGATTGTCGTGAACGTCTGAGATGCATCACAAGAGCTCTACCTTTGGCCTGTAAACACTTCCTGTGTCTGGTCTGAAGTACCTGGAGTAGCTGCTGTGGCCTGGCAGCTGTTCAGGACGCAAGCAAGGCAAGATGACCTCCTCCTGCCAACCCATCCTCTTTTAGGTACTGGAAGGCTGCTCTTTCATCCCCACCGACCAGTAACGTTTGCCTTGCAGCTAAGAAAACCGTGGTCTCTCAGACTCTGCGTCGTGACGTCACACTGTCCCCACAGGGCCGGAGCACTGGGCCTCTGATCATCCCAGGGAACGCACACTGAACACA
>NW_011320254.1:0-336 GCF_000146605.3 Meleagris gallopavo | reverse complement strand
ATGTGATGTCATACCCCCAAAAATGACGTCACACACCCTACGTGACGTCAAAACCTCCAAGAGACGTCTCACGACCAAAATGACGTCACACACCCCATGTGACGTCACACCACCGCATGTGATGTCATACCCCCAAAATGACGACACACACCCTATGTGACGCAATACCCCCAAAATGACGTCACACACACCCATAATGACGTCACACACCCCATGTGACGTCACACCACCACATGTGATGTCATACCCCCAAAATGACGTCACAAACCCCATGTGACGTCACTACCCCCATGTGACGCAATGCCCCCCAAATCACGTCACACACCCCGAAAATGA
>NW_011320253.1:0-301 GCF_000146605.3 Meleagris gallopavo | reverse complement strand
ACGTGAGGACCTCCTGGACCCTCCAAGTCCTCTCTGGGAAATCCCCAGAGATGCCTCTGATGACTGGATGACTCCAGGACCACTCAGACCCACATGAGGACTCTCTGGACCCTACCAGACTCTACTGGAACATCTCCAGATCATCCCAGTGGCTCCTCGGAGCTCCTGGGGCCCATCCTGGGAGCTTCCAGATCCTTCAAGGGGACTCCCGGGGACCATCCTGGGGGACCCCCTGGACACCCCCAAGATCCCTCTGGGACATCTCCAGACCCTTCTGGACCAAGTCCAAGCACGCCATGAA
>NW_011320249.1:0-557 GCF_000146605.3 Meleagris gallopavo | reverse complement strand
CAAGATACCGAGAATTCAGAACTGCTGCCTCCAGTGCGTGGAGGTTCTGTGCCTGACAGAGTCTTAAACATCCTGTCTTTTCTTCTTACCGTAAGACACAATGGTAGAACTGAACTGGTGGGATTAGTACCTCCAGTCTATTCACGTATATTGAAGGAAAAATTGCTGGAACAGAGATGCCATTTGGTTTATCCTTAGGGTTTATGCCAAGGCTGCGTGCTCTGAAATGCTGGTACAGTTTGAGTGTCGGAAGTGGCCATGACCTTTCTGCTGCTATCAGTTCATTCCGGGGGAATAACTGCAGCTGACTGCAGCGTTGGTTTTGTTGTTCCATCCCCACAAAAGGTATTCTGAGAATCTGTTTTTTTCTGTTCCTATTATTAGTATTACTGCATTACTAGGATGATGGCTCATTGATGATGTACGTAGATTGCTCTGAAAGGAATGCCTCCTATTTATTTCCATAGAAATGACAACAGATACATAGAGTGAATTCTCAGCTACAAAACTCTGTTTTCAACCCGGTTACCACCATTAGCTATGCTTTTTCCAGTGTT
>NW_011320242.1:0-499 GCF_000146605.3 Meleagris gallopavo | reverse complement strand
CTAAGAGGATTTCTTGATATTCTAGATGCTCTGAAGGATTGCCTGTAGACTTCCTCCCCGTTTTAGAGCTGCAAATCATAGAAAAAAAAATCACCCTCTCATATCATGAAAGGAAGCAATTGAGGTGTACTCCAGGCAGCAGCAGAAGTGCCCCAGGACGTCATCCAGCCACAGGGGCAACTCCTTGCTCCAGGCTTCAGAGGGCTACGGTTGTCAGGTGGCGAATCACAAGCATCTTCAGGGCTTGGGGCAAAAAGCTGTGCCCACCAGCAGACAACTGCAGGTCCGCAGACAGTTGAGGTAGAAGCTGAAGTGATGGGCATGCCTGGCCGTATGCCTGGCAATCTGTAGGTCCGCCTCAGCGCACCGTGCTGCTGGTGCAGCTGGCTTCAGCCTATTCGATGCTCAGCAAAGTTCCTCAGGCATCAAGCTCCTCCTGCATCCTCATCTCAGTGGCACAGAACATGTCTTGATGCTATTGAACACATTCCTACCTACC
>NW_011320241.1:0-304 GCF_000146605.3 Meleagris gallopavo | reverse complement strand
CCCCACTGAAACCCAACAAAACCCAACAAAACCCAACAAATCCCATCCAGAACCCAACAAAACCCAACAAACCCCACTGAAACCCAACAAATCCCATCCAGAACCCAACAAAACCCAACAAACCCACTGAAACCCAACAAATCCCGATCCAGAACCCAACAAATCCCATCCAGAACCCAACAGAACCCAACAAACCCCACTGAAACCCAACAAAACCCAACAAAACCCAACAAATCCCATCCAGAACGCAACAAAACCCAACAGAACCCAACAGAACCCAACAAATCCCATCCAGAACCCAACA
>NW_011320234.1:0-341 GCF_000146605.3 Meleagris gallopavo | reverse complement strand
CAGGTGTGACTTGATTCGGAGTGTGTGACGTCAAATGGGGGTGTGTGACATCCTTTTGGGGGTGTGACGTCACATGCGGTGTGTGATGTCAGAATGGGTGTGTGACGTCATTTTGGGCGTGTGACGTCACTAGGGTGTTGTGATGTCACATGGGGTGGGTGACGTCATTTTTTGGGTTATGATGTCAAATGGGTGGGTGTGACATCACATGAGGTTTGTGACGTCACTTGGGGGCTGTGACGTCACATGGGGTGTGTGACATCATTTTTGGGGTCTGACATTACATGTGGTTGTGTGACGTCACATGGGGTGTGTGATGTCATTTTGGGGGTATTGCGTCA
>NW_011320223.1:0-311 GCF_000146605.3 Meleagris gallopavo | reverse complement strand
AATCTGTGGAGGTAGAGGAACAAATGCAAGAAGATGAAGAGCAGGTAAAGCAGTGAAACAAATAAGGAGGGTAAGGTGCAGGTGGATGTGGAGGAGAAGGACGAGAAAGGAAAAGCATTGATTACAAAATGAGGACGAGGAGGAAAAAGCAGAATCTACGAAATATGGTGGAGGAGGTGGAGGTGGAGGTGGAGGTGGAGGTGGAGGAAAAAACAGCAAAACTGAAATGAAAAGAGATAGAGCAATGAAACAGAAACCAAGAAATGAGGCGCAGGAGGTCCAGGTGGAGGTGGAGGAGGAGGTGGAGGTTG
>NW_011320215.1:0-367 GCF_000146605.3 Meleagris gallopavo | reverse complement strand
ATTTCTGGGAGGAAAAAGGGGTATATTCGTGTAAAAACAGGTATTTGTGGGAGAAAAAGGGGTATGTTCGGTGAAAAACAAGTATTTGTGGGAGAAAATGTGGTATTTTCGTGTAAAAACAGGTATTTGTGGGAGAAAAAGGGGTATTTTTTGTTAAATACAGGTATTTCTTGGAGAAAAAGGGGTCTTTTCGTGTAAAAACATGTATTGGTGGGAGAAAAAGGGGTATTTTCGTGTAAAGAAGGGTATTTGTGGGAGAAATAGGGGTATTTTCGTGTAAAAAGCAGGTATTTGTGGGAGAAAAAGGGGTATTTTCAGTTAAAAACAGGTATTTCCTGGTTGAAAAAAGGGTTATTTTCGTGTAAAA
>NW_011320203.1:0-490 GCF_000146605.3 Meleagris gallopavo | reverse complement strand
GGGGTGGAAGTTCATGTCAATCTCTTCCACTACTAGGAGGCTAACTGCACATTGACTGCTGGGTGGTGAGCAATTGCTTTTGTCATTCATCATAACTGTTATCCTTTTCCTTTCCTCTATCTCAGTAATAATTTTATCTCAACCCATGAGTTCTACTTTGTGTTGTTTCTCCCCCCCTTCAATTCTCTCCTGCAGTTCACTGGAAAGGAGTGGAGTGAGGGAAGTACTGTGTGATGCTCAGGCACCTGGACAATAAAAACACCTTCATTATTATTTAGGAAAGACTGAATACAGCTCAGACTTACTGGCTTGAGGTCTCTGTGGCCATAACCTGACTGTGAACATCAGCCATCGCTGAAACAATCTGCTGAAAAAAAGACTCGAGCTTCCTCTTGGGAAAGATGGTCCTTAGAAACAATGGAATCAAACAGCTCCCCTCCAGCACAACACTGTCATAAGAAAGCTAAAGTTATCTGACAATGTATTTAGA
>NW_011320198.1:0-409 GCF_000146605.3 Meleagris gallopavo | reverse complement strand
GTCGGTCGGTTCGCGGCGGCCGGCTTCCCTCCCCCCGACCCGCCGACGGCGGCGTCGCGCCGCGGGCCTTCGTCCCCCTAAGTCGAGACCCAGGTCGGGGAGCTCGCGGAGCTCCCCGCGCTCCCGGAGCGCCCGCTTCGGCCGAGCTCGTCCCCACGGGGCGGCCGGGCTTTCCGGTCGGTCGCGCGGTGCGGGGCCGTTCGTTCGTTCGCTCGTTCGTTCGTTCGTTCGTCCGGCCCCCGCCCCGGAGGAGCGTTCCTCGCCCTCCCCGGCCCCGCGCGCGGCTGCCTGCGGGTCGCGTTACCGGCGGCGGTAGCGCGCCGTGCTGCCGCGCGCGCGGCGCTCCGGGGTTGGGGCGAGGCTCCCGCCCCTCCGGTCGGTCGTCCGTCCGTCCGAGCCCGGCGCGCGC
>NW_011320192.1:0-428 GCF_000146605.3 Meleagris gallopavo | reverse complement strand
GACTTTCTCACAGCCTCTGTGTTCCATCTCTGTATCCGCAGGCAAATGAGATGCCAGCAGGCACCGTGGAGCTGATATGTGCTGGATTAGCAAAAGGGATCAATGCATTAGCATAAGGACCAATATATTGCATTAGGAAATGGGATCAGTGTGTGCTGATGGTAAACCTTCCCAGTTGAGCTTTGCTTGGTGTGTGAACAGCCCTGTTTTGATCAATGATCCTGTTTCACAGAAGCACTGAAATGACTTGAAGGAGGCCATGCGGTGTCAGGGGCTGTGCTGGGGGCACATCTCTGTCCCACTGCACGCATGCTGCCCCACACAGTGCTTGCACTCAGCTGCCAGGGCTGCCTGTGGGGCGTGGGCCAGGCTGTCCTGCAGAGGGGAAGGCACACGCAGCCTCATGCTGCAGGGCTGGGAGCCCAGAA
>NW_011320186.1:0-487 GCF_000146605.3 Meleagris gallopavo | reverse complement strand
ACTATCAAGCAGTTGAATGCCTACCCAAGTTGAAAGCATTCTCTTGGCATAAAGAGGTGTTTTGTGCATGGAGATCTATTCAAAAGAGCAGTGACACCTTGAATTCAGTAAATGAAATACATACACATTCAATCCATAACTGAACATTCTGTATCCTATGAGTAATGACTTTTCATTCTCTCAGTGGAAGATCTGTTAGATCTTCAACACTAGCTAGATAACACCAAAAAATCTAAATTTATTTGAACAGAGATGCTACTTAGTCTCTGGATCTAGAAATTAGAAGATATAAGGGCTGTCAAGTGTCTTTGAGTTGCAAGCATTTTAGTTTCCATGTTTGATAAGTGTCTCATTATTTGTTACTGGGAAATCATTCTCAGAAAAGTAATTTAACCACTGCATTTCGGAGCATCTCTTCTACAAATCAAAGACAAATAATTATTACAAGTAAATTTGGAAAACTGTAATTAACATAATTATGCCTCAC
>NW_011320182.1:0-728 GCF_000146605.3 Meleagris gallopavo | reverse complement strand
GTGTGTATTTATGTGTGTGTGTGTATTTGTGTGTGTATTTATGTGTGTATTTGTGTGTGTGTGTGTATTTGTGTGTGCATGTGTGTGTGCGCATGTATGTGCATGCACATGTGCCTGTATGTATTTATATGTGCATGTGCGCATGTATGTATTTGTGTGTGTGTATGCATGTATGTGCACGTGTGTATTTATGTGTGTATTTATGTGCGCATGTGTGTGTGAGTGCATATGTGCATGTGTGTATTTATGTGTGTGTGTGTGTGCATGTATGTATTTATTTGTGCACGCCTGTGTGTGTGCATGTGTGTATTTATGTGTGCATGTGTGTATGCCTGCATATGTGCATGCATGTACTTATGTGTGCGTGTGAGTATGCATGTATGTGCGTGCACACGTGCATGTACGTATATATACACGTATGCATGGGTGCATGCATGTATATGTGTACGTGTGCATGTGTGCACACGTGTGTTTGCGCTTGCACGTGTGCTTGCACGTGTTTGCATGCACTGAGCAACGCTCAAAACCTGCGCTGAGTATTGCACCAAACCTCCATGCACGCAATGCACTGAGCAATGCACACAGCCTGCACCGATGCAACGCGCTGAGCAACGCCGTGCCCACGAAGTGCTTTATTAAATATATTACATTTGGGTCATTAAATAAGACGGGCGGTCCCACACCCAACCGGGTGCAGTGAGTGCTGTGACAGCAGCAGGAAATGCTGC
>NW_011320180.1:0-320 GCF_000146605.3 Meleagris gallopavo | reverse complement strand
TGCTTTAACTCTGGACCTTCTTTGCAGGCTCCAGAGCCTTCCACCAATAAAAAAAAACACTGGTGGCCTCCAGCCCCTTCTAAAACTCTGCCTGGATTCGACCTGCCGGAGCATGGCTCTTTTTTTTTTTTAATTTAGAAAATATTCATCAGCATTCGAAAATAAAATAATAATTATAATAATTTTAAGTGTCAACCAGCTGGGGCTGCAAAAGCTGTGGTGTTTTGGCTTCCGACCGAGCACTTTGATAGAAAGGCTCTTTGGAAAACGCCATAGAAAATATTTAATTTCTCCCAAGGTCTGCATATGGGGCTCATCAC
>NW_011320175.1:0-468 GCF_000146605.3 Meleagris gallopavo | reverse complement strand
ACTCCAGGAGGTGGTCTTTTTGTATTGTATGGATTATATTTCAGGCATACTTCACACTTTGCTCACCATGCTTTTCACAGTTTCTCCCATTCACACACTTTAAAATTTGAGCCTTAGACTATTGATGATAGTCTATAATCTGATCCCCAGCATATAGTTTATTATCCTCTACTATTTTCCTCGTTACTGGTTGGGGAACTATTACTTGGTTGTTTGGAGTTGCCCACCATCCTGCTTTGTTTTCTCAGCTTTAGCAAGAAAGCTAGTTTTTCATCTTCTGTCTGGTACTTTGGATGTTCATTCATCAGCCCTTGATATCACGGGGGTATGAGTTGGAGGAAAGCTCCTTCTGCTGCATTTTTGGCAGCTGTATCTGAACGACTGTTGCCCATATTGATATCACTGATGTTTGACTGGTGGGCTTTGGAGTTGTTTTATAGCTTATTTCCTTTTGTCTAACTGTTTTAT
>NW_011320174.1:0-516 GCF_000146605.3 Meleagris gallopavo | reverse complement strand
TTCTCACTGTAAATTTCCAACCTTTTAAGGAGGTAGCCCAAACCAACTCCCACTGATGTTACGTTGATCTGAGGCATCTGTTTTGCCATCTTATTTTCAACAACAGGACATCTATTTGTCTTTCTTATCTTCACTTGACAACAAGTTTTGCGGCCTCCACATTTTGTTCTTGAGCTTACACTTATGCAAGTCTCTGTCCTTCAGCTTATATCGCTCAAATTATGCGAAAGGCTGCTCTCACAATATAGAAAGGCTGTTCTCATGATTCACTTCTTTTTCCCCCTCACAATTTCACTATTAGTACCAACAATTACAATTCCAAATATACCATCAATTATACTTCCACATACCATCAATTACACTTGTGTATACCATTAAAATCGAGAATTCCGTATACCATCAAAACAGTTTGTCCCCCTCCCTTCAAAGTCCATGAGTCGAACAATTCAATTCTTCAGCTTTCATAAACACCCAGCACTTAGTCTCACAATTAGGATGCTCAGTTATAAGAACTGG
>NW_011320173.1:0-558 GCF_000146605.3 Meleagris gallopavo | reverse complement strand
CTTTGGGGTGTGGGGTGAGCCCTTAGAATGGGGTGAGTGATTCCTGCTTTCTTTCAGAGCTGTGAGCTCTGCTTTTCTGGAGGATCTCAAGCTGGATGGCTGTAATTAATGTGCTAATTGCATCCTTGCGGTGTTTTTTAAGGGCATTGTGTGCATCCTTGTTGTGTTTTAAATTATGTTCTGTGTCTCTTCTGATTTCATTTTGCAGCCTGATGGAGTTGAAGGATTGCCTGGGCTCCTCCAGTCAGTGGTGTGAGATGTGTCCAGCAGGTAATGTACATCATGCACCCCATGTTGGTGCGCTGCTTGTATGCAGGTAGGTTTGCGATGTGATCCGACTCCCCCATGCTGACCATCCACAGCTAGATCAAGTTGCTCAGAGTCTGAGCCAGGCTCACCTTGAAAGGGCCAGCACATCCACCACGTCTCTGGCAACCTGTGCCGCTGCCTCAGCACCCTCACTGTACAAGACGTTTTCCTTAGATTTCACCTCCATTTTCCCTTGTTCTTTCCTTGAGGTATTGAAAGGCTGTTACCAGGTTCCCTTGGAGCCTTCAC
>NW_011320172.1:0-433 GCF_000146605.3 Meleagris gallopavo | reverse complement strand
GGTTTAGGTTGGTTAGTTAGGAGGCAGCTTTCACGCACAGGGTGGTGACGCACTGGAATGTGTGCTTGAGAGTCACTTCCAGGATGATCTGCTCCATGATCCGTGACCAGCCCAGAGGTGAGACTGACATGCTGGTAGTTCCCCGCGTCACACTTTCTATCCTTCCTGAGAGGTGTGCTGTCACCTTTTTTCTCCTCACCAGGGACTTGACCTGACTGCCTCGACTTCTGAAATAGCATGGAGAGTGGCTCGGTGACTGCAGCGGTGAATTCCCTCGGAACTCTGGGACTCATCTCGTCAGGACCCAAAGACTCCTGGCTGTTTGGGTCCTCAGGTGGTCCAGAACCTGATCTGCCATGGCAGTGTGGGATGGGAAGGGGTGTGTGGGACTGAGGAAGCAATGGCAGTCCCCACCTCACCAAAGCAAAGCAAA
>NW_011320171.1:0-542 GCF_000146605.3 Meleagris gallopavo | reverse complement strand
AAATCAAGTTGATCAGCCCTCCAATAGGCTGTTTTGGGATTCTGGTCCCCATTTGATGTATCCGTTACCTCCATGGATTTATCAGCTTCAGGCACGGTTGATAGTTTGTCTATTATATCTTCTTGTTTGTTTTCCATTCTGTCCAGCTTTTCAGCTACCTTTGTAATGGCTGAAACACAAGCTCGCAGAGGGCTTAAATGTAACTCAAAGTCTTGAAGTTTATTAACCAATTCACTTATAAGGGGTCTTCTTTCCCCTCTGCCATACATTGCTGCAAATGTGCTGGCGTACCTTTCTGGTGCGGTCTTTGTGAATGTACGCCACATGTTTGGTGTACACCTGACTCTCTCGGGATCATGCTCTTGGTCTGGCTCGTCAGGAATGAAATCGGGGCTATGTAGCATTTCCACCACAGCATATTCTCTTAAATAACAGATGCCTTCTTCCATATCAGCCCATTTCTTTTCTCAGGCATCAGATCATCTTTGAAGGGGTATCTTTCTTTACAGCTAACAACATCCGCTTCCAGAGGGTAAAGGCCT
>NW_011320170.1:0-480 GCF_000146605.3 Meleagris gallopavo | reverse complement strand
TCCTGTGGCTCGGGGCTACATTTGTTCATGTTCAGAGCTAAGGGGAAAGTCGCGCAGCACTTGGTTTCAGCTGTCGCGATGCTTTGATCCCTTGCTGCTGGGATGGGGCGTTTGAAGAGTGATGCGTGTGCCGTTGTCCTGCCAAGCTCTGGGGATGAGTCCACATACCAGGGTATGTCTGACAGGAGTGAGGGTGGGGGACCGGGCCAGGGGCACTTTGCTCTCGGTCTAAGTGCTTGTCTTTGCTCAGGAGGGCAGGTGGTGAACCTCATGAACCAATGCCTGCAGATGGGGCTTGCAGAGAAAGAGGTCCTGCAGGCCCTGTGTGGCAGCCACGGAGCTGTAGCGCGGCTGCATCAGTGTAAAACTGCGGTGTGAAGGTGAGCTGTGGCCTCCAGTACCACAGGAGGGGGATGTGCATGCTCGGGGTTTGGATGCTTCTGTGTGTGTTAAGTGACTGTGATAGCACTGTTGGGTCAG
>NW_011320169.1:0-559 GCF_000146605.3 Meleagris gallopavo | reverse complement strand
CCCCCACAAGTGAAAGTAAAAATGGAAAAGGCTTCACAGTGACTGAGAATAAGGGGAATGAAGGGAATAGTTAGAGAGAGTTTATAGAAGTAAGAACGTAGAGCTTGCTAGAAAAATAAGGGATGGCAGACACTGGGTCTGGGATACTCAGGGGGATGAAGGCCATAAAGATAAGGGTTTGAGAACAACCCGAGGACGTTTGGCAGGGAGGTGATCAGATGTCCACAGGGCAAGAGGAAACCGGTTTGGGGGATGCCCCCCCAAAAGGTCAGAAGTTTACAGCGAGAAAAGCCAGAAGCTTTTGCGAGGAAGACAACAAATCTTCATCCCACGACCCACTGTGCACGCGCAAGAGGGGAGGGTCTGCACGCTAATGAACTCTCGGGGGTGTAATGAACATGTATCCGAATTCCGGGAAAACTATTGATTATAGATTAGTTTGGCCTATATCTCTAGCACGATTTTTCCAGACGCTGCGCAGGTTAGGTGGATCTATCCCCCTTGCACCTGGTGTCTGCGCAGCACTGAATAACCCATACCTGCTTTGTAATCTTACTTG
>NW_011320168.1:0-458 GCF_000146605.3 Meleagris gallopavo | reverse complement strand
AAAGATAAGGGTTTGAGAACAACCCGAGGACGTTTGGCAGGGAGGTGATCAGATGTCCACAGGGCAAGAGGAAACCGGTTTGGGGGATGCCCCCCCAAAAGGTCAGAAGTTTACAGCGAGAAAAGCCAGAAGCTTTGCGAGGAAGACAACAAATCTTCATCCCACGACCCACTGTGCACGCGCAAGAGGGGAGGGTCTGCACGCTAATGAACTCTCGGGGGTGTAATGAACATGTATCCGAATTCCGGGAAAACTATTGATTATAGATTAGTTTGGCCTATATCTCTAGCACGATTTTTCCAGACGCTGCGCAGGTTAGGTGGATCTATCCCCCTTGCACCTGGTGTCTGCGCAGCACTGAATAACCCATACCTGCTTTGTAATCTTACTTGGGTTAGAGTTTGATTCCGCACGTCACAACCTTTAGGTTTGTTTAGTTTGACTCCCCTTTAGGCAGG
>NW_011320167.1:0-490 GCF_000146605.3 Meleagris gallopavo | reverse complement strand
CAGTGGGCACAAATCCAAGTGCAGGGTCAGTAGCTGGGATGAGGAACACCCACCACCAAAACATGCTAGGGGATGAAAGGACTGAGCGTAGTCCTGCTCCATAAGGCCTGGGAGTACTGGTGGGTGGGAGCTGGACACAAGCCAGCAATGGGCCCTTCCAGCCCAGAAAGCCAACCGTATCCTGGGCTGCATCCAAAGATGCGCAGTCAGCGGGCCAAGGGAGGAGATCCCCATCCCTCTGCTCTGCGCTGGTCAGGCCTCAGCTGCAGTGCTGCGTCCAGATGTGGAGTCCTCAGTGCAGGGAGACATGGAGCTGTGCGAGTGCATCCAGAGTACAGCCACAAACACGAACCCAAGGATGGAAACCCCTCTCCTGTAAAGCAAGGAGAGCTGGGCTGTTCAGCCTCCTGGAGAAGTGAAGGCTCCAAGGGAACCTGGTAACAGCCTTTCAATACCTCAAGGAAAGAACAAGGGAAAATGGAGGTGAAAT
>NW_011320166.1:0-483 GCF_000146605.3 Meleagris gallopavo | reverse complement strand
GGAAGCTGCCGTCCCTCATGATGTCGCTGGGGGATCCTCACACCTGACAGTTCCTTATTTTATGGAACCCAAATACCCCGCTTGGAGCTCCATGATACCATGATCCCACCCTGTTATCTCCAAATCCCAAGATAACTGACATACTCACATCCTCATCCGTGCAACTATACTCGTTCCCAGACCCATCATATCTCTGAATTTACCACTTTAGCCACCAAATCTTTCCCGATCCCCCTCAAATTCCATCAGATCCCTTCAGTTCCCAAGTACTCCGCAATCCACACCAAAACCCAACATCATTCCTGGAGGACGCCCAAATCCTTCCCCAATCCACCCCACAATCCCACTGAGTGCCCACTAACACTACACCACCTGTTATCCACCTCCACTTTGACTCCCTGGAGATCCCACCCAGTGTCTCACTCCTTCTCTTCTGCCCTGGTCTCAGCACCTGGAGGGTTTGGAGGCACCGTGTTGTACATC
>NW_011320165.1:0-458 GCF_000146605.3 Meleagris gallopavo | reverse complement strand
CACTACCGTCATAGAGCAGTAGCCCTATGACGCTAATAAGAAACAGTCTAAGAGGATTTCTTGATATTCTAGATGCTCTGAAGGATTGCCTGCAGACTTCTCCCCATTTTAGAGCTGCAAATCAGGGGAAAAAATCACCCTCTCATATCATAAAGGAAGCAACTGAGGTGTACTCCAGGCAGCAGCAGAAGTGCCACAGGACGTCATCCAGCCACAGGGGCAATTCCTCTTGCTCCAGGCTTCAGAGGCTACGGTTGTGAGGTGGCGAATCACAACCATCTTCAGGGCTTGGGCAAAAAGCTGTGCCCACCAGCAGACAACTGCAGGTCTGCAGACAGTTGAGGAAGAAGCTGGAGTGATGGGCATGCCTGGCCATATGCCTGGCAATCTGTATGTCCTCCTCAGCGCAGTTTTCTGGCTGCACCGTGCTGCTGGTGCAGCTGGCTTCAGCCTATTCG
>NW_011320164.1:0-614 GCF_000146605.3 Meleagris gallopavo | reverse complement strand
TTGGCTATACCATTCACTCTGGCATTCCAAAAAAAAGTTAACCCAAATATAAAAAAGGAAAGCAAAAGAAGTCTAGGGGTATCATTTACTGATAGGATATTTATATATTCTATTGGGGTACCCACGGGTGTCCCTGACAAACATAAAGCAAGGAGCCAACTTGCAGCAGGGTTTTAGTCTTCATTATTTTGGTGGGTAACTATTAGTAAAAATATAGATTGGATCTATTATATTTACTACAATCAGCAGAGGTTCATAAATTATACGAGAAATGCTATAAAAAGGATTGCAGAACAATTAGACATCACTAGTAGCACGGCATGGAAATACAGGATAGCATTAGATATGATATTGGTTGAAAAGAGAGGAGTATGTGTGATGCCAGGCAGTCAGTGTTGCACCCTTAGTCCCAACAACACAGCCCCAGATGGCACCACAACTAGAGCACTGCAAGGACTCACTACTCTGGCCAATGAACTTGTAGAGAATTCAGGAACAGACATTTCAATTGCAAGATGGCTGGAATCTTGGTTTGGTAAATGGAACGGAGTGGTAGCATCCATACTCACATCTTTAATTGTGGTAGCAGGAGTTTTAATAGCAATTGGCTGCTG
>NW_011320163.1:0-474 GCF_000146605.3 Meleagris gallopavo | reverse complement strand
ACCTTCCCCACGCTGCTGCTACGACGTGAGGTCTGTTACCGAGCTGCTGTTTGGAGCTACGTCCTGTACTGCTCTGAGAAGACAGGAGGGCGGCGCTCGCACAAGGTCACACGTGGGTTCTGTGCTGTGCTGGGCTCTCCCCAGCCCGCATCTTGGCCTCGCCATCGTGCGATTGTGCCACTTCTGTTCTGGTCGGAATGCCCGAGTCTCAACTTCGCTCTGTTCCGCAGCTCTCTCTGAGAAACGCAACTTCTCCTCGGCCGCGTCCGGAAGCAGTGGCAATGTCCACTGCCCAAACACAGCGTGCCTCTCACACCAGGCGGCAGGTGGGTGCCGAGAGGACGGCCGAGGCGGCAGGTCGGCGCTGCGAGGTGCGCAGAGGCGGCAGGTGGATGCTGCGAGGCAGAGCCTCGCCCTTTGTACACGCACGGGCAGACATCTTGCAGAAGCGCCCGTTACACGCGCACACGTGCC
>NW_011320161.1:0-489 GCF_000146605.3 Meleagris gallopavo | reverse complement strand
AGGGAGCAGAAACTAAAGCAAATATATATATATATATGTTTTTTAAATAACCTACAGAATTGATTTTGCTTGGGTTTGTCAGGCACTCAGAACTATGCCACACACTGTGCACAGGGGTGGATGTGGAAATGCATCGTATTGCGTAGCTACAAGTCTGGGGGTCTGTACTCTTAGTGAGGAATCAGAGTCACCACCACACATTTGAAGCCCAGAATCATCACAGAATCAAAGAATCTGGAACTGGGAACCAATCACCGAATCTGACATAACAGAACTTACACTCACAGGAGCTGCTATCCTCGTAGCGTCCTCATGCAGTCCTCAGACTAGAATCCCAGACTGCAGGAACCCCGTAACAACCCGGCAGTATTGAATCACCGCGTTTTGTTCCTCGCTCCCACAGAGGGCAGCTTTCTATAGAGCACGCTCACAAGGGATGGCGTCAGTCAGCATCACCCAGCGCTCCTTACGGAACGGCTTGTCTCCAAT
>NW_011320160.1:0-466 GCF_000146605.3 Meleagris gallopavo | reverse complement strand
CTTGCCTGATAGCACACAGACCTCCGTCTGCGGGTTCTGCAAAGAGGACAGAGACATGAGGGTGAGGCTGGGAAAGGATCCCCTGTCCCACAGGGTAGCAAGCCTGCCCAGTGCACGGCACGGCTGGCCCGAGGAAAGAGAGGACCTTGGAAAGAGAGCCGCAAGACGTTAGACTTACAGTGAGCAGGCACTTCAGCGCACCTCCTGTCTGATCAATGGCAAGGAGAAACTCCTCACGGTATCTCATTGTGAGGATCCGATTCCGGCTCATAAGAACCCCAATGCCCTTGAAAACAAGGTCGTAGTCCTCTCCCAGCCCTGCGCCCCAGCTGAAGAGGACCACGATGTCATTCACGCACTCCTTCACCAGCTTCTCTGGCAAGGATGTCTTCAGGGACAGCTGGGAATAGTCCAGGGGACGACGTTTGAGATCATCTAGGAAGGAGGAACAGAGTCAGGCAGGCAG
>NW_011320159.1:0-574 GCF_000146605.3 Meleagris gallopavo | reverse complement strand
TGTGGTTAGACATGAGCATTTAGGGATTGGTGTGATTGGGAAGCATTTGGGGGGCGTCTGGTGACGACTTGAGGGGGCTAGATTTGGTGAGATCTGGTAATCATTGAGAGGGAACAGAGCATCAGGGAGCCCAAAACATGGAATTGGGATCGCTCCCACACAGTGCACCCCAAAAATGAGACATCTTGGAGGGAGGCACTCGTAGGGTCCCACGTTAACGTTGGTAATTGGGTCTGTGGGGTGGTGGGTGCCCCCATGAGGTGGGATCTCCTGGTTGGCACAGGTCAGTTCCTCACTGTCATCAGGGGTCACTTGGAGACAGTGGAGAATGGCTGAGGAGCTCCTCTGTATGGAAGTGAGGAGGGACAGCTCTGTGTTAAGTGTGAGGTGGTGATCATGGCTGGTGTGTTTGGGATCTGGGGGGACTTTGATTTGGGGTCCCATTGGTCTGAAACGGGGAGATCCTTTGTGAGGCTGTTTGGGGTCTCACTACATGGTTTGGGGTTGCTCACACTGTCGGGGTTGTTTAGGGCTGGGAGATCCCCAGGGGCTCCAAAAACTTTGATCTGGGGCC
>NW_011320158.1:0-520 GCF_000146605.3 Meleagris gallopavo | reverse complement strand
TAAGGTGACGGAGGCAAAGGAACAAGGCCTAGCTCTTTCCAGCCGTGCGTGGTGATAGGACAACGGGAAACGGCCAAAATAGGAAGTTCTGCACAAACGTGCAGAAGAACGTCTTCACGGTGAGGGTGACAGGGCACTGGAACTTCTGCCAAGGTAGGCTGTGGAGTCTCCTTGTCTGGAGATGTTCAAGACCTGCCTGGACGCCAACCTGTGCAACCTGGTCTACGGAGCCTGCTTTGGCACAGGGCTTGGACTCGATCATCTCAAGAGGTCCCTTCCAGCCCCTACAATTCTGTGATTCTGCGTCAGGGAGAACACTATGTTGCTGAGGAGGAGAGGACAAACAGGGACACTGCTACGGGAGCTGTAAAAGCAAAGGTTCAAATCTCTTGCTCTGTGCTATCAGATATTCTTTTATTTTCTTGCCTACATAGGAATAAAGGAAATTAATTCCATATTCATTGCTGTTGGACTGAAGGGTCAAAAGGATGGGAGAGGAGCACCTGACCTCCGTTTACGT
>NW_011320157.1:0-462 GCF_000146605.3 Meleagris gallopavo | reverse complement strand
TTCTGCCTTGCCAGTCCTTCGTCTTCAGAATTTGAAATCCTACTATTGTAAAAACTGCTGACTATCTATGCAGTTGTACATGAAGTGCAGTTTCCTCGAGGACACAGCGCTGTGCTTCTTAGATGAACATCTTAGGCTGGATGTTCTCCCACAAACGACAGGTGCTTTCCCCCCTCCTCTGGCAATGTGGCCTTTATTCTGTGGCCGTTCTTCTGACACTAACGATCAGTGTTCAGGAAACATCCACTCTAGTTCGCAGGTTTGCTTCTGTCCTAGAGTCAAGGGCACAGGTTATTTATTCAGATAGCTTCAGCATACCACTGCAATTGCCCTGCTTCTGTATCAGGAAAATTGTTGCACCCTCATCTTCCCAGTCGTATTTCTCTCCTGCATATGCTGCTTAAACGCAGGACTCCATAAATACAGATAATTGCTGGCTTATCTACTGTAGGAAGGGTTCGA
>NW_011320156.1:0-550 GCF_000146605.3 Meleagris gallopavo | reverse complement strand
CCCAGTGCTGGCACCGCTGACGGTTGTCGTGGTGTCGCCCGGTGGCCTCAGGGAGGCTTGTTTCAGTGGGGCTTTGCACAAGGGTTTGGCAGGAACCATCCATTTCTGAAGGGAAAGTTGGGAAAAAAAATGCAATGAAATCAACACAGTATTTATTTTAATAGAAACAGATGGTTTTGGGGCGATCCCACGGGGACAAAGCAGAGGGAGGACGCGTCACTATGTGGGGCTGTCCTCAAAATTCCCATTTGAGACCTCTGGAGGACTGCAGGGGACCCTGGGGACACCCTGGTCACCCCAAATCCCTCTGGCTCATCTCCAGACGCTTCCAGAAGAAAGGACCCTTTGAACCCACCTCAGGACCTCCTGGACCTGACAAGTCCTCTCTGGGTCATCCCCAGACCCTTCTGAATGAATCCAAGGATACCCTAGACCTACCCGGAGACCCGCCTGGACCCTACAGAATCCTTCTGGGATATCTCCAAACCCTTCTGGATTAAGCTAAGGAACTCCTGGATCAACATGAGGACCCCCTGCACCTTACAAGAGC
>NW_011320155.1:0-487 GCF_000146605.3 Meleagris gallopavo | reverse complement strand
TCCAGCCTCACAGGACAGCTCGGGCAGCCCGTGGGCTCACCGCCCCTGCGGCAGGCCCATTTTGCATGGGAGTCTCGGCTGGGTGTCAGCCCTATGGCCAGACAAGTCGCTGGGGAGAGCTGATGGACCTCTGGAGGTCTGCTTTTCTGGGAAGCCCTCACACACCAGACCTTTGCGGTTCCCTGCTCCCCACCCACAGTCCCTTCTGTGCAGTATGAATGCCGATGGCTAACCTGTGCCTAATGTCTTCACACTCCTCTCCAGAGCCGGTAGGCAACCCCTGGCAGCCGAAACAGATACCAGTCTCCCCACAAATCTATGAGCAAGCAGATGATCAGGCTTTGCGTAAGGGGGTGGCGCAGGATGTCAGACACGCTGAAGGCCTCTTGCTCGGTGCGCGGGGACTGCTGCTTTGGGCCCCCTGGAACAACAGACTCGCTGACCCTGGTCGGGACCCATCTGGGGTGTGGGGAAAGGCGAATCCAGA
>NW_011320154.1:0-448 GCF_000146605.3 Meleagris gallopavo | reverse complement strand
TTTATCCTTACTAGGGATCTACTTTACTCCCCAGTTCAGGTCTTCCCATTTACAGAGATACTGTCACATATAACACGTGTCACAAGCCCACATAGTATGAGAATGTACATATATGATTTTTGCTCCATTGTGTGCTGCTAGGACAGCTGCTCATATTTTTCCTATTTGTGTGCTACCTTCACATTCTTCTATTACTTGCTTCCCAATGGTAATATCCAATGCAGCAGCTTTATATTGCTCTTTGCCATTTTCCCTATTGACTGAGGCATCTGTAAACCAAATGTTTTCTATTGGTATGCCTCAGTAAGGTACATTTCAATTGGTGAAGGCTTAAAAGTAGCTGTAATGCTAAAGATACGTGTTTATATGCATCTAAAATTTGAAAGCTTTACTATGTCTTTCATCTAATTTCTGGATGGTGTGTTTTTGTGCAATTCCTTCTTGGGGA
>NW_011320153.1:0-323 GCF_000146605.3 Meleagris gallopavo | reverse complement strand
AAGGGCAGAGGAGTGGCTGTGGGCTCCATGTGTCACACGGGGGGTAAACTTTGGGGACAGAGGTCACTGCAGCATCCTGGCCCCACAGCCCCTATGGCCCCATAAGGACTGTAGCCCCATCTCATAGCCACCCATGTCCATCTGCCATAACTTTATCCCATCCCGTATCCATCATATCCTCCCCACAGCCATCTCAGATCCATCCCATATCCGTGCCCCCACATCCTCTTCCCATCACCTCCCCCATATCCGCATCCATCCCGTGTCCATTCCATATACTTATCCCATCCCGTTTTCATCCCAGTCCCATCCCATATCCATAT
>NW_011320152.1:0-550 GCF_000146605.3 Meleagris gallopavo | reverse complement strand
GAACCAACCTAAACCTCCCTGTCTCACTTGAAACCATTTCCCCTTGTCCTATCGCTATCCACCCTCCTAAACAGTCGTTCGCCCCCTCCTGCTTATGCGCTCCCTTCGAGTCTTGGAAGGCTGTCATGAGCTATCTCCAGAGCTTTCTCTTCTCCCACAGAAACAATCCCAGTTCCCTCAACATTTCTTTCTAAGAGAGGTGCTCCAGCCCTCTGATCATCTTCGTGGCCCTTCTCTGGACCTGCTCCAAAAGCTCCACATCATTCCCGTGCTGGAGCCCCAGGCCTGGACGCAGTGCTGCACATGGGGCCGCACCAGAGCCGAGTCGAGGGGGCAATCACCTCCCTCTCCCTGCTGGTCGCTCCTCTTTGAATGCAGCCCAGGATACAGTTGGCCTTCTGGGCTGCAAGTGCACACTACTGGCTTATGTCCAGCTCTTTGTCCACCAGGATCCCCGAGTCCTCCGCAGGGCTGCTCCCAAGGGCTTCTACGCCCAGTTGGTACAAGCATCTGGGTTTCCCCTTCATCAGGGACATCAACAGTGGGGTTG
>NW_011320151.1:0-484 GCF_000146605.3 Meleagris gallopavo | reverse complement strand
ATGGGGCCGCACCAGAGCCGAGTCGAGGGGGACCAATCACCTCCCTCTCCCTGCTGGTCGCTCCTCTTTGAATGCAGCCCAGGATACAGTTGGCCTTCTGGGCTGCAAGTGCACACTACTGGCTTATGTCCAGCTCTTTGTCCACCAGGATCCCCCGAGTCCTCCGCAGGGCTGCTCCCAAGGGCTTCTACGCCCAGTTGGTACAAGCATCTGGGTTTCCCCTTCATCAGGGACATCAACAGTGGGGTTGAGTGCACCCTAAGGACACCAAGCTGTGGGCTGCAGTGACACAGCAGAGGGACGGGATGCCATCCACAGAGACCTCAACAGGCTGAGCAGTGGCCACAAATCCAAGTGCAGGGTCAGTAGCTGGGATGAGGGAACACCCACCACCAAAACATGCTAGGGGATGAAAGGACTGAGCGTAGTCCTGCTCCATAAGGCCTGGGAGTACTGGTGGGTGGGAGCTGGACACAAGCCAGCA
>NW_011320150.1:0-462 GCF_000146605.3 Meleagris gallopavo | reverse complement strand
AGGAGGCAGCTTTTCACGCACAGGGTGGTGACGCACTGGAATGTGTGCTTGAGAGTCACTTGCAGGATGATCTGCTCCATGATCCGTGACCAGCACAGTGGTGAGACTGACATGCTGGTAGTTGCCCGCGTCACACTTTCTATCCTTCCTAAGAGGTGTGCTGTCACCTTTTTTCTCCTCACCAGGGACTTGACCTGACTGCCTCGACTTGTGAAATACCATGGAGAGTGGCTCGGTGACTGCAGCGGTGAATTCCCTCGGAACTCTGGGACTCATCTCGTCAGGACCCAAGGACTCCTGGATGTTTGGGTCCTCAGGTGGTCCAGAACCTGATTTCCCATGGCAGTGTGGGATGGGAAGGGGTCTGTGGGACTGAGGAAGCAATGGCAGTCCCCACCTCACCAAAGCAAGCAAGATGAGGGCTGTGCATCATGAGCAGTTCTCAGACAGATGGAAGCCAAA
>NW_011320149.1:0-540 GCF_000146605.3 Meleagris gallopavo | reverse complement strand
ATACATATGCAAGAAGAGGAGGGATAATTACAATCGGTTCCAAGCAACGAGGCGTAGATTATTCTGATATTACGATTAGAATTGGAGGGCATATCACAGCCGTTTCCAAGAAGTTATCATCCTATCGCCACCCCAACTGCTGAGTTACTGAGACGTGCAGCTTGTAGTGGAATTCCTAAGTCACAGGCTGAACCAACACGTAAGCACGAGTGCCTGGTGCGAGAGAGAGACAAGGCTGCATTCCTCGGCTCGCCCCCCTCGACATCCCTCCCTGCAGCCTCTGTTTTGCCTTTGTTCGTTCTGCACCCTCTTGCCTAGTTCATAATTAAGTGAAATGCCGTTCTGAAACGATTCTAAAGAAACGTGTTCCACACCACTCGTCATCCTCAGCACCACACCTCAACGTTTCCCAAACACCTCCAGGGAATCTGACTCCAGTCCCTCCCTGGGCACTCTGTCCCAGGGCCCAACCACTCCTTTGGAGAAGGTTTTCCTGACATCCAGCCCGAAAGATCTCCTGTTGCTTTCCAGGTTCTTTCA
>NW_011320148.1:0-370 GCF_000146605.3 Meleagris gallopavo | reverse complement strand
CTCAGACTTCGAATTTCATTCATTTTCAGAGATCGATCAACAATAGTAACGATATCTTGCTCGCCTCTTACTCTTCGGGACTTCTTGTTGCCCTCATTGGCGCCGGTGACCGTGGTCTTACTGAGGGCCCCTCCCCTGGACTTAGGGGTGCTTCTTGTGGATCTTGGAGCCACTCCTCTGGACCTCTCTCCTCTTCTTCTTCTCTTCTAACTGAGTCGAGATTCGTTTCATTTTCCGTCCTCTTACAGGGGCAAGTGACATCAATTGTGGTGCTTCTTGTAGTTGATCAGGTTGGTCAGTTCCAATGCTCTCATCCTCCAGTTCAGCTCGGAGCCTGTCTCGTTCGATTATGAGAGTATCTAGCTCAGAT
>NW_011320147.1:0-495 GCF_000146605.3 Meleagris gallopavo | reverse complement strand
AACGCCAGAGTTCTGTTTGGACCCCCATTGGTTTCTGGGCTCAGATCTGGCATGGAGCAGAAGAAAGATACAGTAGGATTGAAAAACAGTTATTGGCTGTCTATTCGGCATTGCAGGCAATAGAGCCAATAACTCAAACGGCTGAAGTTATAGTCAAGAGCACTCTGCCGATTCAGGGGTGGGTAAAAGATCTGACCCACCTTCAGCCAATGGGCAGAACTGCGAGCCGTGTGGATGGTTATAACTAAGGAACCCGGTGATGGTATCCTGAACACCTGTACGGATAGTTGGGCTGTGTACCGAGGGCTCACTCTGTGGATTGCACAGTGGGCCACCCAAGAATGGACTATCCATGCCCGGCCGATCTGGGGCAAGGACATGTGGTCAGACATATGGAATGCAGTCAACACAGGACTCTACGTGTCTACCATGTTTCTGGTCATCAGCCCCTACAGTCACCGGGAAATGATGAAGCCGACACGCTGGCCCGAGTTC
>NW_011320146.1:0-522 GCF_000146605.3 Meleagris gallopavo | reverse complement strand
CCTTGGAGTATATTGGTCCTTTTTAAGCTCCTCATGTTCAGTGTCGCAGTGCTGGACCTCGTCGGCATAAAGCATCAGCATGCAGGGTTGAGGCACTTTCTGAGACAAGACCGAGCCTAAACCTGCTGTTCCCTTCCAGGACATGTTTCTTCAAAAGATATCCAACTTGAAGAAATCTGCCCACAGACCAATGACAGACACTGACGAGCTCCCGCCTGGTCCTGGGGATTACATTGTGGGTAAGAAAGCCAGCCCCATGCAGCCTCACAGACCAGCTGGCCCTGCTCCTTCATGCCATAATCTCCAGTCTGGCCAACGCAGAAGAAGGAATGTGGCTTTCATGCAGCACAAACCTCAGGGAGACTCACTGAGCACGGGACGTGCAATGATGCTGCCTGAGAAGTTGCCCAAACCTGAGCTGGGCAGGGAAGGCTCCAAACTCCACAGAAGCATCCACACTGTTGCTGCCTCAAAAACAAAAACACAGTTCCCTGGACATTACGAATTCAGAGCGATGTCTGA
>NW_011320145.1:0-492 GCF_000146605.3 Meleagris gallopavo | reverse complement strand
CTCACCAGGGACTTGACCTGACTGCCTCGACTTCTGAAATACTATGGAGAGTGGCTCGGTGACTGCAGCGGTGAATTCCCTCGGAACTCTGGGACTCATCTCGTCAGGACCCAAGGACTCCTGGATGTTTGGGTCCTCAGGTGGTCCAGAACCTGATCTCCCATGGCAGTGTGGGATGGGAAGGGGTCTGTGGGACTGAGGAAGCAATGGCAGTCCCCACCTCACCAAAGCAAAGCAAAGATGAGGGCTGTGCATAATGAGCAGTTCTCAGACAAGATGGAAGCCAAAATGGTGTTGGGTACCTGAGCCTTCTCTGGTGGTAAGCAACATGGTGCACAGAGTGCAGCCATGTGCTCCGAGAAAGGAGCACAGGTTTGTGCAAGAGGCCCGGATGCACGGGCAGTGCCTTCATGACTGTATTGTGTCCAACAGGTGGCAGCAGAGCTGCGGTGCTCCCAAGTGCCGTAACAACTGCACGGAGAGATGTGTTGG
>NW_011320144.1:0-517 GCF_000146605.3 Meleagris gallopavo | reverse complement strand
CCCATGTGCAGCACTGCGTCCAGGGCCTGGGGGCTCCAGCACAGGAATGATGTGGAGCTTTTGGAGCAGGTCCAGAGAAGGGCCACGAAGATGATCAGAGGGTTGGAGCACCTCTCTTAGAAAGAAATGTTGACGGAACTGGGATTGTTTGTGTGGGAGAAGAGAAAGCTCTGGAGATAGCTCATGACAGCCTTCCAAGACTCAAAGGGAGCGCATAAGCAGGAGGGGGCAACGGCTGTTTAGGAGGGTGGATAGCGATAGGACAAGGGGAAATGGTTTTAAAGTGAGACAGGGGAGGTTTAGGTTGGTTCTTAGGAGGCAGCTTTTCACGCACAGGGTGGTGACGCACTGGAATGTGTGCTTGAGAGTCACTTCCAGGATGATCTGCTCCATGATCCGTGACCAGCACAGAGGTGAGACTGACATGCTGGTAGTTCCCCGCGTGACACTTTCTATCCTTCCTAAGAGGTGTGCTGTCACCTTTTTTCTCCTCAGCAGGGACTTGACCTGACTGCCT
>NW_011320143.1:0-515 GCF_000146605.3 Meleagris gallopavo | reverse complement strand
AGTGGATGCTTCAAAGGTAACAACTTTGTCACTGTGCTCAGTGAAGAACAGTTGTTCTTTAGTTACAGTAGGTACTTGGTGATCCGAGCACTGGACAGACATTCTGACTGGACTAAAGCACAACTCAGTGAAAACCTCTGCTCTGAACATCTCTTAATTGAGCGCAGGAGTAAAACCTGTTGCCTATAAACTCTGACTGGGGACTCAGAGATGCGGAGGGAACCTTTCTAAGGACTGTGTGAACAGAGTCCTGCTTTCATCAGCTTGGCTGTCGTGCTCTTGGCTCTGGGCTTTTTCTGGCTTTGGAGAACACTCTCAGAGTTTTGTACATTACGGGCAGATCTTGAATTATTCCAGCAGTTAGCTCGTGATTTTTTTCAGACCAAAACATGCTTTTAAACAGCAAGAGCGTAGGGATCATTCCTTAGGTTTTCTTCAAATACCTGTGGAGTACCTTTACGTTCTCTTAATGGAAACACTGTCTTTAACAGAATGAAACTGAAGAAATGAAATGT
>NW_011320142.1:0-512 GCF_000146605.3 Meleagris gallopavo | reverse complement strand
TGCCGCTTTCACTGCGATTTGGCGCTTTTAAACACCTTCCAGGCTTCCTTCTGAAGTCTGGCAGCGTTTGCAAAGCTCGCTGTTAACGTGTCCCACTGCTCTGAGAAATCTTCCTAGCTCAAGCTCAAGCTCTGTCTTCCTCATCCTGCCCCAGGCAGAAGAACGAGAAGGCGTTCAGTGTTTAGGATAGGAGGTGCGTCTCCTTCCCTCGAGCGCCGCCTGCCTCATTTGTGGCTGGCTCCATGGGGAACGATTCCCCTGCTCAGATGTGAGGGAAGGGCCAGAGAGCGTGGCTGTGCGCTTCGAGCCTCTCATCGCCTAACGAGCCCGCTCTGAAGCACTTCTGTTCTTCTGCAGGGCATCACACGTCATAACATCCCGAGATGTTAGAGCGGGAGCTCATCTCGTCCAGCCGCCCCGCAAGGAAGAGGGACACCACAGCTCCATCAAGTCGCCCAGGGCCCGGGCTAGCCTGGCCTGGAAAGTCTCCGGGTGCTCCAATGCCTCCTTCT
>NW_011320141.1:0-442 GCF_000146605.3 Meleagris gallopavo | reverse complement strand
GTTAAGGGCTACCCTCTTGTCTTAGTATTAAGGCTTCCCTGTTCTGATTAGGGTTAAGGCTTTCCCAGTTATGTTCACAGCAAACGGTTCCGGGCTGTCCATTTGGTGAGGATTACATATGACCTGCTTGCTTTCGAGTTACGAATTGAAGATTGTGCATATGAATTAGTGACATGAGTTCAACTTGGGAGGAAGCGTCAGGCGTAAGAGCAGACAGTTTACATGCTGGGTTGCAGCTGAGGGTTACTTTTTTCTATCGGGGTTAAAGATCAGCCATACAGCACGAGGGCAGAGAGCTACCATTATTAGTTACGATGAAACGTTAAGCGTTACTTCCTAAGGATCAGGATAAGGAGCTTCACAAATGGGATACTGTTAAGTCCAAAGGGCTCAACATTTGGTTCAGAGGCAAGTCAAACTCTTGGGAAAAAGGAAAGAAAGC
>NW_011320140.1:0-448 GCF_000146605.3 Meleagris gallopavo | reverse complement strand
GCAAGGAACAAGATCACGCAAAGAAAGGAGCAGGAAAGACAAACAATCTACAAATATGAAACAAAGACAATGCAAAGCAAACAAAAAACTCACTACACAAAATAACAAATGAGAAATTGCAAAACAAGGATGGAGAGCAAAGCAAAGCAAAACGAGGTCGAGAAATACAAGAGGAAAGCCAATGAATTCAATACACTAGCATGGCAAAGCAAAGAATCCTAGCAAAGTAAAGAGAGAACAAAGCTCACCAGTGCTTAACAATGGAAAGAAAGAACCAAAAATTTAACAACAATGTAAGGCCCCGATACCAACAATAACCAAAGAGCAAACCAAAGCCAGGAAAAACCAGCAAAAGGAAAGAAAGAGTAAGTAATAAAAAGCCAAGGAGAGCAAAGCAAAATCACTTGAAATCCTCACAAATAGAGGGAATACACTCAGGAAAGGAAAA
>NW_011320139.1:0-418 GCF_000146605.3 Meleagris gallopavo | reverse complement strand
TGTGCACTTGCAGCCCAGAAGGCCAACTAGATCCTGGGCTGCATTCAAAGAGGAGCGACCAGCAGGGAGAGGGAGGTGATTGTCCCCCTCGACTTGGCTCTGGGTGTGCGGCCCCATGTGCAGCACTGCGTCCAGGCCTGGGCTCCAGCACGGGAATGATGTGGAGCTTTTGGAGCAGGTCCAGAGAAGGGCCACGAAGATGATCAGAGGGCTGGAGCACCTCTCTTAGAAAGAAATGTTGAGGGAACTGGGATTGTTTCTGTGGGAGAAGAGAAAGCTCTGGAGATAGCTCATGACAGCCTTCCAAGACTCGAAGGGAGCGCATAAGCAGGAGGGGGCAACGGCTGTTTAGGAGGGTGAATAGCGATAGGACAAGGGGAAATGGTTTTCAAGTGAGACAGGGGAGGTTTAGGTTGGT
>NW_011320137.1:0-466 GCF_000146605.3 Meleagris gallopavo | reverse complement strand
AAAGGGACAGATGTAGTGCTCTTACGGAGAACGTTACAACAAGTGGGAGCGATCCTTGCTGGACTGCGGAGAAAAAACCCCCTCTCGCAGGTAGTGCAGTAGGCTGAATTCGCAGTTCTCGGGATCGGAATCGCACTCCTTCGCTCTCATGCGTGGAAAGCGGCATTCGCGCTGAACCGCTCCGGAGACTTTGCCGTTGCTGGCCGAGAAATCGCGCTTCTCCTCGAATGTCGCTTTCAGCCGTCAGCAGCGGTGTCGTCTTTCTCGCTGGCTGAGAACGGGCCACTTCCGCCGGCTGCTTTTCTCCGACGAGCGAGCGGGCTCTTGTCCGCACATCGGAAAGGAGCGGTTTGCACTTCGCCTTGTGGACATGCAGAAGGCACTACGCCTAGCTCTGAATACTCTGTCTCTGCCTTTATTTCGAGCCACAATTCGTTCTAGTGTGGATCTCCAATTTTTCACATCT
>NW_011320136.1:0-486 GCF_000146605.3 Meleagris gallopavo | reverse complement strand
CCAAGACTCGAAGGGAGCGCATAAGCAGGAGGGGGCAACGGCTGTTTAGGAGGGTGGATAGCGATAGGACAAGGGGAAATGGTTTTCAAGTGAGACAGGGGAGGTTTAGGTTGGTTCTTAGGAGGCAGCTTTTCACGCACAGGGTGGTGACGCACTGGAATGTGTGCTTGAGAGTCACTTCCAGGATGATCTGCTCCATGATCCGTGACCAGCCCAGAGGTGAGACTGACATGCTGGTAGTTCCCCGCGTCACACTTTCTATCCTTCCTGAGAGGTGTGCTGTCACCTTTTTTCTCCTCAGCAGGGACTTGACCTGACTGCCTCGACTTCTGAAATACCATGGAGAGTGGCTCGGTGACTGCAGCGGTGAATTCCCTCGGAACTCTGGGACTCATCTCGTCAGGACCCAAAGACTCCTGGCTGTTGGTCCTCAGGTGGTCCAGAACCTGATCTGCCATGGCAGTGTGGATGGGAAGGGTGTGTGGG
>NW_011320134.1:0-447 GCF_000146605.3 Meleagris gallopavo | reverse complement strand
TTGAGACAAATGTTCACAGGAGTCATTTTAATGAATAATAGTCATGCTCACCTAAGCCAATTTTCTGCAGTTTGCTACTGCTGCAAATGTGCCATTTTTATTTTTGCCAAGATTTTGTGGTGATGCATAATCACCAAAAACTAAGTAGTTATCCTCCAAAGCATCATTCATTCTGCCCAGTTCTAGGTATACAGTAGGGAGTAACTGCCAGTAGGAGAGCTAAACTTGGGCATGGGAGAGATCATGTGGAAGATTTTGCTTTTTTTGTCCTACTTTTAAGTCTACGTTCTGCTTCTGTGATTCTTCAATTCTTTCATTCTGTGTTCCTCAAGCAGCATTTTGTGCTGTGAGGGACTTAAGCCCTGAGAAAGCAGACTTTTCCAGTTGAGCACTTGCTAGAATTCTTAGCACATTATTTCTGCTAGGTCTGCTACAGTTGCATTCTGT
>NW_011320133.1:0-494 GCF_000146605.3 Meleagris gallopavo | reverse complement strand
CACGGTCATGGATCTTAGGATCTCGGGTGAACTGTGGGTTCACATTTCTACTCAGCGCAGGAATGCTAACCGTGATTATGACCACAACCAACACACAACGACAACAGTCCCAGGAAAGAACAGGCAGAAAGCCTAACTAGAAAGACAGCGCACCAAAGCCCGATGCCTGTTGTGTGTCTGTACCTCTCTTGGGTGCCACGTCACACTCGGTGCTCCTCCTCTGCCTTTCCGCATGGCTGCGCTTCAGAGGAAGGCCGCTGGCATCAGCTTCTGACAGAAAGAAACAAGAAAGACGTGAAGAGCATCTCCTTGGAGGAAGACTTCAGCACAGTCAGCCACAAACTTCTGGGCCTCAAGCGTAGTTTCTCCAATTGGCCTTTCGCTGCTACAGCGGTGTGCCACTTCTGCAGTCAGCACAGACCTGCAGCGCCCTTTCCTCTCTCCTCCATCACACACAGCCCTTCGTGCAGCCCTGTTTAGAGGCGGTACCCACA
>NW_011320132.1:0-505 GCF_000146605.3 Meleagris gallopavo | reverse complement strand
AAAAGGCGTTAGCAATATCAAGTGGTGGCGTACCATTTGGCTGCCTTTGACTCCAATTCATATTGGAGTTCTAACATATCTGGCACAGCAGCACTCGAATGGGGGGTGTGACTTCATCAGGCCACGGTAGTCCACCGTCAGCCTCCATTCTCCACTGGCTTTACGCACTGGCCATATGGGGCTGTTAAAAGGTGAGTGAGTCTTGCTAATCACTCCCTGATTCTCTAGTTGGTGAATCAGCTTCTGAATGGGGAGCAAGGAATCCCTGTTGGTGCGGTACTGCCGTCTGTGCACCGTTTTTGTAGCAATCGGTACTTGTTGCTCTTTCACTCGTAGCAACCCCACGGCAGATGGATCTTCTGACAGGCCAGGCAAAATAGACAACTGCTTAACACCTTCTGTGTCTACAGCAGCTATTCCAAAGGCCCATCGATACCCTTTGGGATCCTTAAAATATCCCCTCTGAGGTAATCAATACCAAGTATGCATGGAGGCCCCTGGGCCA
>NW_011320131.1:0-510 GCF_000146605.3 Meleagris gallopavo | reverse complement strand
AATGGTGGCGTACCATTTGGCTGCCTTTGACTCCAATTCATATTGGAGTTCTAACATATCTGGCACAGCAGCACTCAATGGGGGTGTGACTTCATCAGGCCACGGTAGTCCACCGTCAGCCTCCATTCTCCACTGGCTTTACGCACTGGCCATATGGGGCTGTTAAAAGGTGAGTGAGTCTTGCTAATCACTCCCTGATTCTCTAGTTGGTGAATCAGCTTCTGAATGGGGAGCAAGGAATCCCTGTTGGTGCGGTACTGCCGTCTGTGCACCGTTTTTGTAGCAATCGGTACTTGTTGCTCTTTCACTCGTAGCAACCCCACGGCAGATGGATCTTCTGACAGGCCAGGCAAAATAGACAACTGCTGAACACCTTCTGTGTCTACAGCAGCTATTCCAAAGGCCCATCGATACCCTTTGGGATCCTTAAAATATCCCCTTCTGAGGTAATCAATACCAAGTATGCATGGAGCCCCTGGGCCAGTCACAATAGGGTGCTTTTGCCAGTCT
>NW_011320130.1:0-517 GCF_000146605.3 Meleagris gallopavo | reverse complement strand
CAGGCATCAAGCTCCTCCTGCATCCTCATCTCAGTGGCACAGAACATGTCTTGATGCTATTGAACATATCCTACCTACCAGAACAAAAGGCAGCTTCGGAAAAGAGCCTTAGCAATAAATGACAGATTGAAAAAAAGCCGTGTTCAAAGCAAAACTATTCCTAGGTGTGGATTTGTGTTATAGACACAAAAAGAAAACTCTTACACGAGGAGCGCTGGTGTTAACAATAGTATCCAATTTATTTAAGTAAGAGAATGGCATATTTGGAAAGAGACAAACAGAGAAGAACACAGCAGCGTATCCTGAGCCTACTCAATGCTCAGGAATGTGTCCGATTCATCAAGCTGCACTCCAAGAGTCATCTTGATGGTGAAGGTGCAGTTGAGGGGGTGGTCAGCCGGATCTTGCATGAGCGGTGGGAGGGCAGCAGCTCCAGGCGGCAGTCACGCGACTGAGGCAGATGCCTCCAGGCTGCTTTCACCTGGTCCTGGAGCCAGAGCGCGCTTTTCTCCACTTG
>NW_011320129.1:0-489 GCF_000146605.3 Meleagris gallopavo | reverse complement strand
GCTGGTCTCGGTAACACAGCTACAAAAGCACTGTACAGGATATTCGCAGATATGGCGTAAGCCAAAGTTTGGAACAGAACACTTCCTTTGTTGATTCTGCTTTGTTGATGTACATTACCATAGCTTTGATTATGGCAGTAAGGTTTCCTGGGCCATCGGTCAGAGTGCAGAGCGTCCAGCTCCTTCGAAGCGTCCGTCCGCTCACACGTACAACCAGCCTGGCTGAGTAAACTACGCTGAGCTGAAATAGAACAGAAATCAGAAGAAAATAATTGCATCTTAGTAATTGCATCTGGGACTAAGAGTGGATCCAGCTGTGCTGAGGAACCTTACCTCTGTGGTTGGAAGAGTTCAGACAGCCATGGGGTTCGCTCTGATCCTCACGACACAGCAGGAGAGCTGTGTGCTGTAGGTGTGTGTAACCTGTCCTCTAGGTGGAAAACAACCAAGTGCATCCAGCCATGTCCAGTCTTGTTAAGTCACTGTTAC
>NW_011320128.1:0-512 GCF_000146605.3 Meleagris gallopavo | reverse complement strand
AAACTGAATGCCGACATGAATGTGGCAACACAAAGCCAAGGGGTCATTAGGCCAAGAGAATGGGGCAAGGAACACACAAATAGGAGGACAAGAGAATGTAATAGTGAAAACAGTGCAAGACCAGAGACAAGCAAGACACAGAACAAAGAGGATAGGCAGCCTTCTGGGCACCATGAAGCGCAGTTCAGAGCTCTGGGGGAACCCTATTGTGCCGGGCTCTGGAATGGGTAAACGCTGGCGGGTGTGCATCGCCCTTACCTGCTGGGCAGACAATGACTAGTCAGCAAAGTGAGGTTCCGGGGCATGCCGGGAAATGCACATTCCACTTCCTTGCTGTTTCCACCGAGACCAACACATCTCTCCGTGCAGTTGTTACGGCACTTGGGAGCACCGCAGCTCTGCTGCCACCTGTTGGACACAATACAGTCATGAAGGCACTGCCCTGCATCCGGGCCTCTTGCACAAACCTGTGCTCCTTGCTCGGAGCACATGGCTGCACTCTGTGCACGATG
>NW_011320127.1:0-539 GCF_000146605.3 Meleagris gallopavo | reverse complement strand
TTTGGTTTGGTGAGGTGGGGACTGCCATTGCTTCCTCAGTCCCACAGACCCCTTCCCATCCCACACTGCCATGGGAGATCAGGTTCTGGACCACCTGAGGACCCAAACATCCAGGGAGTCCTTGGGTCCTGACGAGATGAGTCCCAGAGTTCCGAGGGAATTCACCGCTGCAGTCACCGAGCCACTCTCCATGGTATTTCACAAGTCGAGGCAGTCAGGTCAAGTCCCTGCTGAGGAGAAAAAAGGTGACAGCACACCTCTTAGGAAGGATACAAAGTGTGACGCGGGGAACTACCAGCATGTCAGTCTCACCTCTGTGCTGGTCACGGATCATGGAGCAGATCATCCTGGAAGTGACTCTCAAGCACACATTCCAGTGCGTCACCACCCTGTGCGTGAAAAGCTTCCTCCTAATAACCAACCTAAACCTCCCCTGTCTCACTTCAAAACCATTTCCCCTTGTCCTATCGCTATCCACCCTCCTCAACAGCCGTTGCCCCCTCCTGCTTATGCGCTCCCTTCGAGTCTTGGAAGGCTGT
>NW_011320126.1:0-499 GCF_000146605.3 Meleagris gallopavo | reverse complement strand
AACGGGAGAGGTGGCCAATGCTTTATGTTTACACTGACTCGTGGATGGTGGCAAATGCTCTATGGGGGTGGGTTACAGCAGTGGGAGCAAAACAACTGGCAAAGAAAGGGTAAACCTATTTGGGCTGCTGACCTGTGGAAAGATATTGCTGCCCGAATAAAGAATATGGTTATAAAGGTGCGTCACGTAGATGCCCATGTGCCCAAGAATAGGGCTACTGAAGAGCAGCAAAATAACCATCAGGTAGACAGAGCTGCCAGAATTGAGGTGGCCCAAATAGATCTGGACTGGCAGAACAAGGGTGAATTATTTCTAGCCCGATGGGCCCATGAGACCTCAGGCCATCAAGGGAGAGATGCGACATATAAGTGGGCTAGAGACCGAGGGGTGGATTTAACTATGGATGCTATTGCGCAAATCATTCACGACTGTGACACGTGTGCCACAATTAAACAAGCCAAGAGAATGAAACCTCTCTGGGAGGAAGGGCGATGGCAAA